>NC_059378.1:2170000-2340000 GCF_019703515.2 Myxocyprinus asiaticus | reverse complement strand
TCAATAAATTAGAATGTCGTGGAAAAGTTCATTTATTTCAGTAATTCAACTCAAATTGTGAAACTCGTGTATTAAATAAATTCAATGCACACAGACTGAAGTAGTTTAAGTCTTTGGTTCTTTTAATTGTGATGATTTTGGCTCACATTTAACAAAAACCCACCAATTCACTATCTCAAAAAATTAGAATACATCATAAGACCAATAAAAAAAACATTTTTAGTGAATTGTTGGCCTTCTGGAAAGTATGTTCATTTACTGTATATGTACTCAATACTTGGTAGTGGCCTCCTTTTGCTTTAATTACTGCCTCAATTTGGCGTGGCATGGAGGTGATCAGTTTGTGGCACTGCCGAGGTGGTATGGAAGCCCAGGTTTCTTTGACAGTGGCCTTCAGCTCATCTGCATTTTTTGGTCTCTTGTTTCTCATTTTCCTCTTGACAATACCCCATAGATTCTCTATGGGGTTCAGGTCTGGTGAGTTTGCTGGCCAGTCAAGCACACCAACACCATGGTCATTTAACCAACTTTTGGTGCTTTTGGCAGTGTGGGCAGGTGCCAAATCCTGCTGGAAAATGAAATCAGTATCTTTAAAAAGCTGGTCAGCAGAAGGAAGCATGAAGTGCTCCAAAATTTCATGGTAAACGGGTGCAGTGACTTTGGTTTTCAAAAAACACAATGGACCAACACCAGCAGATGACATTGCACCCCAAATCATCACAGACTGTGGAAACTTAACACTGGACTTCAAGCAACTTGGGCTATGAGCTTCTCCACCCTTCCTCCACACTCTAGGACCTTGGTTTACAAATGAAATACAAAACTTGCTCTCATCTGAAAAGAGGACTTTGGACCACTGGGCAACAGTCCAGTTTTTCTTCTCCTTAGCCCAGGTAAGACGCCTCTGATGTTGTCTGTGGTTCAGGAGTGGCTTAACAAGAGGAATACGACAACTGTAGCCAAATTCCTTGACATGTCTGTGTGTGGTTGATGCCTCGACCCCAGCCTCAGTCCATTTCTTGTGAAGTTCACCCAAATTCTTGAATCGATTTTGCTTGACAGTCCTCATAAGGCTGCAGTTCTCTCGGTTGGTTGTGCATCTTTTTCTTCCACACTTTTTCCTTCCACTCAACTTTCTGTTTACATGCTTGGATACAGCACTCTGTGCACAGCCAGCTTCTTTGGCAATGAATGTTTGTGGCTTACCCTCCTTGTGAAGGGTGTCAATGATTGTCTTCTGGACAACTGTCAGATCAGCAGTCTTCCCCATGATTGTGTAGCCTAGTGAACCAAACTGTGAGACCATTTTGAAGGCTCAGGAAACCTTTGCAGGTGTTTTGAGTTGATTAGCTGATTGGCATGTCACCATATTCTAATTTTTTGAGATAGTGAATTGGTGGGTTTTTGTTAAATGTGAGCCAAAATCATCACAATTAAAAGAACCAAAGACTTAAACTACTTCAGTCTGTATGCACTGAATTTATTTAATACACGAGTTTCACAATTTGAGTTGAATTACTGAAATAAATGAACTTTTCCACGACATTCTAATTTATTGAGATGCACCTGTATATATATATATATATATATATATATATATATATATATATATATATATATATATAGTGTGTGTGTATGTATATTTACATACATATATATATATATATGTGTGTGTGTGTATATATATATATATAGTGTGTATGTATATTTACATGCATATATATATATATATATATAGTATGCGTGTGTGTGTGTATATATATATATGTGTGTGTGTGTGTGTGTGTGTATGTATATTTACATATATATATATATATATATATGTGTGTGTGTGTTGGTGTTGCACATGTTTTTAAGGGAATATTTCAGTGCAAAATGAAGATGTTAATCATTTACTCATGTTAAAAACTAGAGCTGCACAATTAATAAAAATAAAATTAAAATTGTAATATGACCTTGTTTGATTATTAAACTGCAAAGGTCTGCCATTCAATTAAATAAATTATCTGAACTCATTGGTATATGTTAACCCTAACTAGACTGCATAGCAACATAATATTACGTATAGCAATATAATATTACTATTGAATAAATCATAATAATCAATATGGTGGTAATAATAATACTAATAAATAATAATAGTAAATATTATTAGAATTTCAGCTAGTATTATTATATAATAGCAATACATTTATGTATTATAGTTTCTCATAATAATACTAATAATAATAATAATGATATACTACAACTACTACTAATAATAATTATTAATAGTATTATGTATTGCTATTATATAATTATACTTATAATAATTATTATTATAATTATTATAATAAAAATGATATATTACAACTACTACTAATAATAATTATTAGTATTATATATTAATAATTTTATAATTATAATTATTTAGGGTTGTTACGATTCACTCATTTCATGATTAACTTCACGATTAAGTTCTAATGTGGATGCAGAGAGCTGAATAAAATAATATAATTATATTTTGGTTGCATTTGAGGGCAAAACTATTTTAATTGATTGCGTAAAATATGCACATAATATCGGAATATCGATCGCAGGCCCCTGAATCGAATCGTATCGTGGCAGACTTTGAAGTATCAGCAAATATCGGATTGCAGGCCAAGAGAAACAATTCAAGATCGTATCCTGATGAAACGTCCGATTTACACCCCTAGAGTAGTAAGTAGTACTATTTTATATTACAATAATATAATTATTTAAATTGAATATGTCCCAAATAAATAATGATGAAAAGTGGGCTAGACCAGACAAAAACAGGTACACAGTTGGCAGGTACAATTATAAATAATTGTATTTATGAATAAATTCCTTAAACCGTTCATTTCCATTCACAGAGAGGGAAAACACAGTCTTTAAAAGCTTTAAATGAAGCATAGTATCATTCATTTATAAGCCATAAACTCATGCAGTAAAAGTTTCTGTTAAGGCTGTTACACACTTTGGTTTTGTTTGCTTCAGAGAGACGGCACCGTCAATCATGTATGATCTGATTTATATATACATTTACAATGCATAAACGTTGTGTGTTTGTGTGTAATGAATTAATGTAGTTTTGATGGCATGACTGTTGGTCATGATGAGCAAATCAATACTCCATATCTGTATCCTCAACATACTCAATTCTCTCTGTTGGAGAGGGCTGATATGGAGGACTGTACCTTTGGATCATAGCATACAGGCTCTGTTTTCAGAGTACACATGCACTAGGCCTCATAGTGTGTCACCATGCATTCAGTGTTAGATCTTTGAGCTCCTCATGTAATATACAGGATAAATCAGCCAATTTGTTCCAATTACATCAAGAACATGAATCTTAAATGATCTTCCTCCATCTTGCCAAATGATCACAATTAGTTATTTGGGGTTTTACTTTCTCAAATTGTAGCCATCACAAAATTCGCCAAATCAAATGTATCTGTTCCAGTTTCATCGTAATTAACAATTAATTGTGAAGTCTAATGAGAAATCATGTCTCTACTACTTCTTGGTCTGAATGCTCATTTTTGTTCCTCTGTCTCTTATACTCTTGTTTTTTGGCACATTTATTCTATTACTGCCTTTTTCTATTGGCTGTTCTCTCGGATTTTATTATTCATGTTTTCTTGGTTTTCTACCCTTTCTGCTCTCTCTCTCTCTCTCTCTCTCTCCGTTCACTGAAGTATGTGAGGAGAATGAACTTGCGGAAGAGCCACCAATATACAGTAAGTGTGTGAGTGGGTGTTTGTGCACTGGATTTGAGCCTAGGTGTTTAAGCAAGGGAGTTTTTCTACCTCCAATAATGTTGCTGTATCCTACTGACCTCCTCCTGACATGTGGCCCCTCCCCCAACAATGCATAAGCCCCTCCCCCACATATGGTAACCCCACCCTTTCAGATGTTTAAAATGTGCTAAAATAAAAACTAAAATAAAAAACACAGCCAGAGACAATCAGCCTGATTTTTGATACCTGTCACATTTAATATTTATTTTCCAAAACCTAGAGACTTACTCTATGTCTGTAGCCTACATAGGCAAGCCTTTTAGCCTCATAAACAACTCTAATAGACTTGAATAACTCTATTCCAATAGAGTTTGGTGTCAAAAGAATATTCCAAGTTCATAAAATTAAAAAAAATGGTTACAATAAGGTACTTGCAATGGAAGTGAATGGAGCCAGTCAATAAACGCTAGTTACACACAGTTTCAAAAGTATAGTCACAAGACATCAACATTATGCATGATTTAGTGTGATAACATCTCTTAACCTCATCTGTGTAAAGTTGTATCCAATACTGGGATTACAAGGTTCTGTTATCATGACAATATAACTTAACACACGGTAACAGTTATTTTTACTTTATTTATTTTTTTGGATGATGTATAAACAACCTTGCAGCTTCTCTCTTGTTAATGTACGGTGTGCTCATTCAACCCGAAGTCAGTCCATTCCTGATCCCGGGAAGCTATGGATCCAAGAGGCGTACAAGTACAGCTCCTGTCTACTTGGATGGGGAAGGGCGAAATCTCCAAAATGGTCATGACGATTACAATCAAAGAACATACAGCATTTCAAATCAGCAGTTAAATCTTGACAACAATAGCATCATAAATTGTGACTTTTTTTTTGGTCCAGCAAATGTGCATGCGTGTTCTTGAGTTGAATGACAGGTGATTGGCTCTTTTACCTGTAAAGCGGACTTCCTTTTCTACATCTGACATATTAGGCGTTCATATTTATCCCATTCATTTTAATATTACTGGTCAGTATAGGGGTAAACAGTCTTTGTTCAACCATAAACACTTACTCATGTAACTGCTGCCGATACTCTTAAAGAGACAGTACCATTTTATCGCTTGTTATGCATATCAGTGTAAACTCAAAGTAAATACTTGTAAATCGTACAAATTATGCATATAATTTTGCATGTAATTTTGATAAAGTAGTACTTAAATGTTATATGTGGAATTCTATTTTCATTATGATATTCCAACATTGTGAAAATTGTGTTAAAATTGTTTATGGAATTTCAGTGACAACAACTTAAATAATTATTTTTAATGCAATTTAATGGCACATCAATTGATAATGTGAAATTTGTACATTTTATAAGAGCTAAATTGTGATTAAAATGATGAAAAGTGAAATATGAAATAAAATATACACCCTCACATACTATAGCACAATGTTGGCCCGCTATGACCTTTGACCTGGCCCGCCTTTAAGTATATGGCGAGTAAAAAAAAAAAATGCTATTGTTGCTGCTTTTCATTGCATTATTTTAGCAGACTGCAGAGTTTGTTTTTGTGTATAATGAAATTATAAAGGAGGGGATCCAGGGTAACTTTAATATTTTAATATAAAACAGTTTGCAGAGCTTGAAATTTGGCGCGGGATTGCAGCTATTGTGCACAATTTTAATAATTCCTACAATTTCCACATAATGAAACGATAAAACTATATCATTCCTGTTTATAATCAACAAAGCTGTTAACATTGCAAGCGCGTGGCAGCGAATGCCTTTCATATCTTGGCACTTCCTCATTTATCATAATGCAGCCCGTTTGCAAAAAAAGGCAGAAATAGCTAAAATACTTTGTGTAATGTACCAGCTGCATGATGAAGAGAGACACTTAAACACCTGTTACATCTCCATCTTTCCATCCAGGGTCGGAAATTAACGGAGGCTCTGGGCTAAAAAAAAAACAAATCCCACTGCAATCTAATATAGTTCCAAATGAAAATATCCATCATGTTCTTCATTTGAATTTTGCTGAACATTATTTGTTTCATGCCATCCGTTGTGCAGATGTTTTTATATAAGCTCCCCATTCCAAATCCGGAGAAATGCATTTACATCTTCTGTGTCTGTGCGTTTGTTTTGTGGGATATTAATTTAACAGCCAATATATAAAAAAAAAATAATAATTTTATTTTTTTTTTTTTTTTTTTTTTTTTTTTTTTTTTTTTTTAGTAACAATGCACGTTATGCAATGATGCAATGTTCTCTTTTGGCCCACGGCCCTCAATCAAGATTGATTTTTGGCCCTCCATAGGAACAAGTTTGGGCACCTCTGGTATAAAGGAAATATGTTTATGATTAGATTTAAATGTTTGTTTTAATGTGCAATGAACCATGATTAATCGTGATTAATCCTTGATATTTTTATTATTTTATATATATATATATATATATATATATATATATATATATATATATATATATATATATAATCAATTCACAGCCCTAATTGTAATCATTGTCATCTCTGGGTGTGAGTGTTTGCGGCAGACTCAGATTGTGTTTTTAGCATTTTGTGTGAATAGGATTCTTTTCCTGTAGATTAACCCCGCTCCTGTGCTTTTGAGCCAGTATCCAGACCGCTGTGTTAATTAGTGCACAAGACAATTATGCACTTTTCTCCCGAGACCTGCATTTACTTCTCTTAATCTGGTGTCTTAAATAATTAAACTTGTATTGAAACCTGCTGCTTTCCATCTGCTCCTCTTTCGCTCTTTTCTTCATCTCTTGCTCTTTTGCTTCCTTGGTGTGCAGCACTTCATTCTGTTAGTCATTGACTGTGGATGATGATTATTAGTAGTAGTAATAGTAGTAGTATTTTTTGGCTGTAGTACCCATACTTGTATATGAGAGCAAGAACAAGAGAAAGAACTTAATTTAATTCCCTGCCTTGCAATCTCCATGAATTTCCAGCAAAATGCATATAATTAAAAATGTCTGTGTGAACTATACGGAGAGTGAGTGACCTCATTTAGCACAGTCATTACAGCTGGGTGGCTCTAATCTCATTCTTCACAGCTGTCTCGCCAAAGACCAACCCCCTTACTCTCTCACCATGGCCATTGTACACACATTGGCTGTGCTTTAAAACCTAGTGATCTGCCTACCTAGACAGCATGTTCTTGGTTTCATTAGAGCATCTAAATGTTAAAAATATAATATGCGGTTGAGCATGTCTATAATGCCCCCAAAAAAAAAATGCTGTCTAGGGAAGTGACACTCACTCTGGGTAGTGTCCTGGCAATTTTTATTTACCACTCCTTACATGCCTGTCCTCCTCCCTCATCACTGTACAAACATGTTTACTCAATGTCATCCTGCTCATCATCTGACCCCAAGAGGTCAACATATCACAGAACCCCACGAGTCCTCATTAACTTCTCTTCCCACAAGCCTTTGCTCTTTAATTATTCAGTATTTTCTGTTTGGTTGTGTTTAGATGAAATAGTGCTAGTTTTACCCCACATGTGATTGACAGTAATGTTGAAAAATTAAGTGCAGGGCTAATGTGTTCCCACTGCTGTAGCCTAATAGTTTGCTTTTGGCTCTGTCGGTTCTTTAACTGTGTGTGTTTGTGCATGGGTTAATCTGTTGTTTTTTTGTTTGTTTGTTTTTTCACACTGGCATTTTTCACACTGTTGTGTGGTTATTAAGTGTGTAACCGTGTGATTATGATTTTCAGCTCGAAGAGAAGAGGATGACCTGGAGGAGAAGAAATCAATAAAGAAGAGAGTCAAAGAACTGAAAGTGCTGGACCCAAAGATAGCGCAGAACCTCTGTGAGTATCCATCTGTCCATCTACTTGTTTTTCCAAGTGGAGTTGGACAGAATTGAGGCAGACCGAATGATTTTATGCTTTGTCTTTTTTTGCTAATAGACAGAATGAAATCATTTGTTCATGTGTTTTATGTTTGTTCTCTTGAGTCTTTTTGTACATGGAACAGTTCCTGTATCTTTCCAGATACAGAAGCTTCATCTTGTGTGTGATGGACTATGATCTGCTTGTTCTAAACCAGAGAAAAAAAGGACACATTCTTGAGCTCAAAAACAGCTATCAAGAGCTGAATGGAACCGGACGCAGGGGTCTAGATAGGTGTTTTTAATGCCTAGGCTGGTCACCAGTTATCCATAAAGATGATTAGCTGTTAATACCATTAGCTACTGCTTTCAAAATGGGTGAAAAAATTACAGTAAACTTAACCTCCATCCCCTTGTGTTTTTAGAAACCCAAAAAGATTGTGTTATCTTCTCAAAGATGTGTTGAACAGTTCAGGCTTAAGTGACAAAGACTCTTCTGACATTGTGACAAACATATAGTTCAGTGGCATACCAAGATACGAAAACCAAAAACATTTACATTTGTTGCAGAACATGACAGAAACCTCTCCAAAGTCCCTTTCAGTTGTTCCAGAGTGAAAACTTTATTTTAAAATGTTGCTAACCAGTTCATATCATTATTCCTTTCCGATAACATTTTCATGAAACCAAAGAACAATAAACGTTGTTTTCAAATAGGGCTGAAATTATTAGTCGATGCTAATTCCGTTGTCGAATAGTCGTTTAATATCATTTAACGCAACATGAGATAATTTGAAACGCTAATGATGATGTGGGAGAGCAGAACTTCAGCTCACGCTTAAGGAGAGGACGAATTACACCGCTCACAGTCCAGACACACACTAAACTTTCCAAACAGCTTAAGGTGATGTAGATCGCAAAGTATGAGGGAAATATAATACAAAAATACAAAATAAGTAAATACAGAAGCAATGCCGTCATGATGTGGAATAAAGCGGAGCCACACCTGGCGTTCTGCTTGAGCAAAACTCTTTAGAATGTCTAAAAAATGAAACACCCCTGCGTTATATATTTAATGCATTCTTTATTAAAGTTCAAATAATAAGGAAGCGGGTTGTATAAATAAGCACAATCTCCGAAACGTGCATTTCTCTGTGCGGTCAGAGCTGCATATATGAGTCGATTGAAAGCAGCGCAAGGTGAGTTTCAAATTTCTGCTGGCTGATACAGTCTCACGCGGAGACGCTCATCACTGGTGTGCTTGCTGCAGCTAGATTATAACGTGATGGCTCACGACGTAGTGAACCATAATATGTGTCACGGTGTGTATCTTATCATGAAGAAAATTGGTGATACGCAGCTCTATTGAGAAGAGAGAGTCATTTTTGGTTTGTATTCCAATATAAATATCTAAAACTCCTTACGTACATTTACTTCAGGAGCTATACTACAGAAGAAAAAAGTGTGAATGTTGAATATAGTATTTAAAAATATCTAAAAATTCTTAAATGATACATTTACCTGAGAAGCAACATATAAAATATTTAGACTAGCTTTCAGAGAATGTATCTTAATTATAAGTATATTTTGTCTTAACTGCACTTGCAGAAGTATATTAAAAAAATACAATTATATGCAAAATACACTTACAGTTGTGCTCAAAAGTTTGCATACCCTTGCAGAAATTGTGAAACTTTGGCATCGATTTTGAAATTATGACTGATCATGCAAAAAAACTGTCTTTTATTTAAGTATAGTGATCATATGAAGCCATTTATTATCACATAGTTGTTTGGTTCCTTTTTAAATCATAATGATAACAGAAATCACCCAAATGGCCCTGATCAAAAGTTTACATACCCTTGAATGTTTGGCCTTGTTACAGAAACACAAGGTGACACACACAGGTTTATATGGCAATTAAAGGTTAATTTCCCACACCTGTGGCTTTTTAAATTGCAATTAGTGTCTGTGTATAAATAGTCAATGAGTTTGTTAGCTCTCACGTGGATGCACTGAGCAGGCTAGATACTGAGCCATGGGGAGCAGAAAAGAACTGTCAAAAGACCTGCGTAACAAGATAATGGGACTCTATAAAGATGGAAAAGGATATAAAAAGATATCCAAAGCCTTGAAAATTCCAGTTAGTACTGTTCAATCACTTATTAAGAAGTGGAAAATTCGGAGATCTCTTGATACCAAGCCAAGGTCAGGTAGACCAAGAAAGATTTCAGCCACAACTGTCAGAAGAATTGTTCGGGATACAAAGAAAAACCTACAGGTAACCTCAGGAGAAATACAGGCTGCTCTGGAAAAAAGATGGTTTGGTTGGTACAAGAAGCACAATATGACGATACTTGAACAAAAATGAGCTGCATGGTCGAGTTGCCAGAAAGAAGCCTTTACTGCGCCAATGCCACAAATGACAACACCTTGACACACCTCACAGCTTCTGGCACACTGTAATTTGGAGTGACGAGACCAAAATAGAGGTTTATGGTCACAACCATAAGCGCTATGTTTGGAGAGGGGTCAACAAGGCCTATAGTGAAAAGAATACCATCCCCACTGTGAAGCATGGTGGTGGCTCACTGATGTTTTGGGGGTGTGTGAGCTCTAAAGGCATGGAGAATCTTGTGAAAATTGATGGCAAGATGAATGCAGCATGTTATCAGAAAATACTGGCAGACAATTTGCATTCTTCTGCATGAAAGCTGCGCATGGGACGCTCTTGGACTTTCCAGCACGACAATGACCCTAAACACAAGGCCAATTTGACCCTCCAGTGGTTACAGCAGAAAAAGGTGAAGGTTCTGGAGTGGCCATCACAGTCTCCAGACCTTAATATCATTGAGTCACTCTGGGGAGATCTCAAACGTGCGGTTCATGCAAGAAGACCAAAGACTTTGCGTGACCTGGAGGCATTTTGCCAAGACGAATGGGCAGCTATACCACCTGCAAGAATTTGGGGCCTCATAGACAACTATTACAAAAGACTGCACGCTGTCATTGATGCTAAAGGGGGCAATACACAGTATTAAGAACTAAGGGTATGCAGACTTTTGAACAGGGGTCATTTCATTTTTTTCTTTGTTTTCATGTTTTGTTTTATGATTGTGCCATTCTGTTATAACCTACAGTTGAATATGAATCCCATAAGAAATAAAAGAAATGTGTTTTGCCTGCTCACTCATGTTTTCTTTAAAAATGGTACATATATGACCAATTCTCCAAGGGTATGCAAACCTTTGAGCACAACTGTATGTTCATGATACACACTCTTAAAGCTAGTCTAAATATCTAATATGTTGCTTCTAAAGTAAATGTATCTTGTTTTAAATATTTTTAGATAATTTAAAATGGAAAACAACACAAACACTTGATAACAATATGGTTTTTTGCAGTGTTTTTTTTTTTATGAATTAAACAATAAAATCCAAGTATTTTATTTCCTTGTAAATTCAGTGAATGTCATTTACAGGTATTTTAAAAAGATGTTTTGTCCTTTATTGTTATTAAGCACATTTAATACAACCTTTTAAGCTGAGGCACAAGCTGAATAATCGGTTAAGAGCTAATGATTAATCGTTACAGTAATCGCCAGAATAGTAAAATAATCGTTATATTAGCCGATTATCAAAATAATCGTTAGTTGCAACCCTATTTTCAAACAGCTTTTTGAACACTGCCATTGATTGAACAAACATATATAGTCATGCCCCAAAGTGGTCGAGGCAGTGTTGTTATATCGAGCTGGACGGGCCAGTCAAAACAGACAGAGCAATTTTTATAGTGCCAAAAAAACTGTGTTTGCAGTTTCCAGAGAAATCAACCAACAAATGGCTTACTTACAGATGTTTCTGCATAATGAGCTGGGGTTGGAGAAAGTATTTTGACAACGAAAAAGTTTTCAGGTGTCCTGTTTTTTAATTGTTTATTTATTTTTACGCCTCCCTCTGTTTCTCTTTCAGAGTCTTGGGTATACACACTTGCACCTGTCTTTTGCTGTTTTATGCAGTATCTTGTCTCTTCCTCTCTCATGCACAGTTCTCATTGCACCTGTTTTTTAAGGGTTTAAACTCATCTGTTTTTACCTCCTTCAAATTCCGTTCCCCTTTCTCTCTCTCTTGTGCATGTATGAGCCCTGATTCTTAACGCCGTCTGCTGTCTAAATGAGCACAGTTTTGTAATGATATGGAAAAAGTCTAATGAAATGGCGTCTGTGTCCCTGCTGAGCATCTGCAGTCAGATCACTGTCCATCATCCACTCGAGCTCTTCATTCATTCACTCCTCCTTTTACCTTCCCTTTTATTACAGTTTGTCTGAAATTAGATGTAACTCGGGACATCTTGAGCTCTCTGTGTGTTTGTGACGGAGACACACGCTGACGTGAAAACAACGGTTGTCTTGATGTAAAAATGTTGTCTATACTGTCTGTTTTCCCAACTGGGTCAGAGTTGAAATGAGTTTAAAACGCAGTAAAATCCAACTTATTCTTGTCTCCATCTGGTGTTATTAGCATGCCGTGTACATGCACTTACACTCTGGATCCAAAGGTATCCCATTAATGAATTACTGCAGACAGCTTTTGATGTAAACAAATTTTCTCTTTCTCTCTCCTTCAGCCATTTTCTTGGGGTCATTCCGTATGTCATACGAGGAGATCAGGAGAATCATTTTAGAGGTGGATGAGGATCAGCTGACTGAGCCCATGATCCAGGTAACATCACCTCTCATCGCCATTCATGACCTTTAAAGAACGGCCAAGTTCAGAGAGGTTAACCACAATCGTGAGAAATTCAAGGCACATTTTTCAGGCAACCATTAGAGCTTTAAGAATTGTGTTGTACAAAATCAAGTTTGAACTGATATACAAAGACAAACAAGAAGCAAGATATATAGGATATAGAATACAATATAAGTCTTATTGTATCGTACAATAGAACGCTCACAATTTGATATATGTATCATACGATACATTATATAAATACATACGTGTGATTAAAACCAATCAATGCATCACTGAGAGCTGCGAGACAGTCTCCTCCCCGGAGAGGCGGCGCTGAGCGCTCACAGGGAAACAGAGCACTTAGTCTACATCAGCGAGTTAAGAGCTCGAAGACCGATGGCAAACACCAAGTAGATTGTTGCATTACAGCTTGTTGAATTTGCCAAACAACGGTGTCATGTCCTGGTGCTATAGTACATCAGACATGTCGTTTTCAGAAATGGCAGTAGCAAGTTGCAATTAACAGTCAGTCTCTCTGAGCCAACACAGAACGTGATTACATGCACAGCAAGATGCTCATCATAACTATCAAAAACCAGCCTATTAAAAAAATCTACAATGTAAGAAACATGAGACTTAATATTTTCTGCTTTTGGCATTGAAATGTAAATGGCTATGAGCACAACACTTGCGTGCATTGGATAAGCTGGTAAGATTGCTGGTAAAGTTTACATGTAAAGTGAAACCGGGGAAGAGGGCCAATCGGTTTTTGCTCAAACCGCTAAAAAATATTGAATTTATGTACAGTACTGTGCAAAAGTTTTAGGCACTTGTGAAAAATGTTGCATAGTGAGGATGTCTTCAAAAATAATGACATATATAGTTTTCATTTATCAATTAACGTCATACAAAGTCCAGTAAACATAAAAATAGCTAAATCAATATTCGGTGCGACCACCTTTGTCTTTAAAACAGCCCCAATTCTCCTAGGTACACCTGGACACAGTTTTTCTTGGTTGTTGGCAGATAGGATGTTCCAAGCGTCTTGGAGAATTCACCACAGTTCTTCTATCTATTTAGATCAATTAGTCTCAATTGCTTCTGTCTCTTCATGTAATCTTAGACTGACTCGATGTTCAGTGGGGGTCATGACATCTGTTGCAGGGCTCCCTGTTCTTCTATTCTAATCTTTTCTAGTAATGTTTGGGAGTCTAACATTTATATTTCCTATTGACACACTGAAGCTGAAGATATAAATAACCATCTTAAGACAAATGCTTTTGTGAAAAATCTTATGTGCCTAAAACTTGCACAGTGCTGTATATTAAATGTACAGCTAGAGGTCAGGTTCCTCTCAAGGTTATTTTTGTTTTTCTCCACTAACTTTTTTTTTTTTTCTTTGCCACAGTCACCTTTAGCTTGCTCACTGGAGGCTTTAAGACTTTAAGGCATCATTTTCTACAAAGCTTCTTTTAAACTATGTTCATTGTGAAAAAGTGTTATTCATATTAAAATGACTTTAATGTAGACAAACTAATTTTTCTCAAGAAAAACTTGAAAATTGTGAGTTTTTCTCAGAGCAATCTGCTGATAAATGCAGTGGTTTTATTTGTTACTTTATTGTAGAGCCAATGTCAGACACTGTTGTGCCACTTAAGATTTAAAATACTTTAATGCAGATTCCTTTCAAGCTAATTTATTTATTTATTTTAAATAATCGTATCATATTGTGAGGCTTCTGCATCGTATCATATACTGTGAAGTGTGTGTATCGTTACATGTCTAATATAGGATGGGGATGTGAATATAATATGGGATGACACTAAACAAGACTGGACCCTCTACAAGAGCACAACGTGTCTGGTCTTTCTTTCTTGTGTCTTAAAATACTTAAAAATCAGTTTTTCACCAAAGAAAATAAATAAATGAATGAATAAAAGATGTGTGGGTATGACATTTACCCATTAAAAGCACCAGATTAAGTCAGATTGCTCTTATAAAAGTAATATTTTGTAAAGCAATGAATCAAAGAATCAAATTTTACTATAACTGTTGTGTATACATATTGTCAAAGCATCCGCTGACTGTCACCCCTGGAGTAGCGAGTTCGAATCCAGGGTGTGCTGAGTGACTCCAGCCAGGTCTCCTAAGCAACCAAATTGGCCTGGTTGCTAGGGAGGGTAGAGTCACATGGGGTAACCTCCTCGTGGTCACGATTAGTGGTTCTCGCTCTCAATGGGGCATGTGGTAATTTGTGTTTGGATTGCGGAGAGTAGCATGAGTCTCCACATGCTGTGAGTCTCCGCGGTGTCATGCACAACGAGTCACGTGATAAAATGCACGGATTGACGTCTCAGAAGCGGAGGCAACTGAGACTTGTCCTCCGCCACCCGGATTGAGGTGAGTAACCGCGCCACCACGAGGACCTACTAAGTAGTGAGAATTGGGCATTCCAAAATTGAGGAGAAAAGGGGATAAAAAAAAATATATACATATTGCCAAAGCATCAGTAAAGAAAAAAATAAAGAAGGTGCAACTTATGGTAATAAAAATAATAATTACAATATACAGTAAACTTGAATATAATAAAAATATGCATTGCGTTGTTTAAAATAAATATATGTAATATTTTATATGTAAAAAAAAAAAAAAAAAAAATCATTTTATCCTGCTTTTTAGCATTCCAAACAGATGAAATCATCTTTCACAATATCTGCATTCTTCAGTAGTTCAGTGCTAGAGTATGTCTCGTCCACCATTACAGTTTTAATATATTGCCTGTCTACTTAAAATTCATAACAGAGCATTGCTGTTTTATTAAACATTACTCTTAAAAGCAGCCCTGATTTATTTTTATTTTTTTATGACTGAGGTTGGAATAAAATAATTAGTTATAATGTCTGTTTTATGTTTCTCTTTAGTGGTGATATGGACAAACATGGTCATCCGCATATTCGGCTAATGTGCATATGTTTTAATAAAGTGGTTCTTTTGGAGATGAGCTAGAAAAGCTACAACATTTGAAAATGCTTTAAATCATTTAAGCCAGAAAAAATGTTCTTGGGTGTTTACTGCTTTTATATGAGTTCCTACTGTTTATCAAACATTTGCAGAGATTGTTGTTTGTAACATAGTGTAACAAGGTTCTTAGTTAGGGGAAAAGAGGAAGCGGGAGACGGTGAATCCAACTCAAACGGTATGTTTATTTTAAACTCAAAAACACGCTTTTCAGCGGACACAGTTTAACACAGTCTCTTCAGCTTGTGCGTCGTAACTCTCTCTGCCTCACTGGCATCCGGCTCACTCTTAAAGCCCATCTCCACTCTCACTGCAAGGACAAACAGCTGTTAGAGACAATCATTGCCAGGTGATGATTCTTACCATTCTCATCTCCTGATCTCGCTCTCCATTCACAAGCCGGCACTCAACCACACCCTTACCACCACACATAATAAATGATCTTCTCTGTTGATAATCATAAAACGGCTATCATCGACAAATGCCAGAGTCACTTTTTTGTGTATTTATACACTGTCATCTTCTGAGTTTATGCAACAGAACACAATACTGCAGGGGTCTTCAAACATTTTCAGGCCAAGGACCCCTTGGTGGGTAGTGAGATGGAGCCAGGACCCCCGTTACTTTTTGTATAAAATTGAGTGTTGTGTTTTATGCCTATAAAAACATGGATGGTAGGCTACCATATTATTGTATGTACATATTTCAAGATGTTTACATTGTAAAGCCACTGAAATAATCATTAAATGCTGCCCTGCTTAAATGACTAGCTAAAACCAGCATAAGCGGGTTGGCTGGTTTTATCTGGCCTTAGCTGGTCAGGGTGGTCTTAGCTGGTCAGGGTGGTCTTAGCTGGTCTCCCAGCCTGACCAGCTAAAAAGTGTTCAAATCCCCTCTGAAACCAGCTAACTGACCAGCCTGTCTAGGCTGGAAGACCAGCTAAAACCAGCCAACCAGCTTAAGCTGGTTTTAGCTGATCTTTTCAGTATGTATGTACAGCATGGTCTGCAACATTTTTGACATGGTGACATTTAAAATTCCTCTGTAAATCCCTGTGCCAAACCAAAAAGAAAGAAAAAGACAGACAGACCTGTCCATGCAGAATAAAACAACTTTCATAATGTTACTAAAATGGAGTCTTCATCTCATGTGAGTGATCGATTTTATACCTGTATTTCATAATTACTGTTCATTTCATTGAGTAAACATTTATAATAAGGAAAACAATGACTGAGTGCACCTTTAATTATGTTGATTTGAGAGTCACCGTATTGTGTATACACGGACCCTGTATGCCAGCTTGATATTCTCAGCGGTAACTATTTATTTACACCAGGCAAGTAAGCTATTGTTCTGAAAGCAGGCTGTCATCTGTTCAACCACACAGCGTGACCAACGCAAAGCAGACGAGTTTACTTTCGCGACCCTCCACTGCAGCGCTGCTAAACCTGATGTGTGTCGCACTTTAAGCAGCTTTTGGTGAGCGGTGGGTACGTGAAGGGTTTGTCCTGGCTGTCACACTTTAAGATTAGGCATGCAGCTGCGAAGGACTTCAACATGTCAATAATTCATACTCCTCGCTGTCGCTCACGTGCGAGTGAGTGATTATTACAAATGCCACCAAGGTTGATCAAACAATCATTTGTGGACACCCTATACTGTATGGTTGGAAGTCTGAGATATTAAGAAGGAAGTTTCCACATCCAACATAAATGGACTGTTGTTTAAGATTCGATCTGCAAACGTACAGGTTACAGGGGTGACACATGATCACAGGTCTGCTCTAGTGCTCTTGTACCCTTGAGCTAGATGCTTAACCCCAAGTGCTCCAGGGAGACATATTGTCCCCTCAATAAGTGAAGTGTGTCACTAATTGCCACTGAGTCAGATTGAATGAAGAGCTGCTACTAAATGCCTTGAATTTAGAACTAAACTAGCAGCAAGGAATGCAATAGGATTGCAGGCTAAAGTTGAATTGCTACTTTAATTAATGTTGCACACGATCTATATAAAAAGAAAACATGCATTTTCTTACTCCTCCAGAACCTTGTGAAGCACCTTCCAGAACAAGAGCAGCTAAACACACTGGTTAAATACAAGAACGAATATGCAAACCTTTCTGAACCGGAGCAGTTTGGAGTAGTGGTAAGTCCATGAACACACACACACACACACACACACACCACACACACACACACACGCACATCATGTGTTGCTGGCAATGTTTTCCATTTCTAAACATGTTCTATGTCGCTCCCTGTTCAGTGTAGTTGCATGTCCGGTTTAAATTCAACCAGTCACCCTTTGTTTCAAGTTTTGGCCACATGCTGATAAATTAATCTCTCAAATGAAAATAAAGAGATTCAATCATTTTTCCAAACAACCAGCAATGTTGTGCATTTTCTGAATATTATATAATTGAATGTAAACGTTGTCTGTAAACAGAGGAAAGATATATGATATAATATATTTAGTTAATGGGAACCAGTGTTCTACCCGACAATACCACACGTACACAAAACACGGTTTTAACCTAATTATGTCTGCAGTTATTTTTCTCTGTGGTTATTGAAAACACCTGATTCCACAAGCCTTAAGTGAACAGAGTTTTAAATAATGCATTGATATTTCACATTGTTTGTTATTCTACAAATCTATAGATGCTAGGTTTATATTTACATATATTTATGCAAATTATGATATATCACATAAAAACTGATGGATGGAAACACTGAGATGGAAATTAAATCTCCAAAATGTGCATAAAAAACTTATATGCTTGCTTGAGGTGAATCAAATGTGATTTCAATTAAAATAAATGCACATAATTTATGATGGAAACACATTTACTCAATAAACTCCTTTAGAATTTATATAGGAATATATTTGTGCATCAAAAAAGTCATGTGACTGAATAATTATTTCATGACTGGACTAACCAGTGGACCAGTATCATTACATATTTAATGTTGCTTTGGTCATTCTGTAATGCCAGTGTCCTGAAAATCCAAAGCCTGCTTAGAGTTTACATAGCAAATAAGTCAAATACAAACTTGAACTGTGCTGAAGAGCAGGTTTATTGAAACTATTGGATCATCAGACACATATCTGAAAATTACAAACAGTTGATCCGCACGGCAAAATCATAAGAACTGAGGAACGCAAACAGAGATAGCCATCTCAGAAATTTCTGATGCACTGTCGCTCCCAGACAAAAGTCGTTAGAAAACAGGTTCTTCAGAGGGCTTTGTCTGCATGCTCTAAACTGCAAGTATGTTATTAAAATAATAAAAGTCGACGACTGTGTTCTCTTGACAGCATGGGATGGGGAAACAGCTTTATTTTGCAAATTGTTTTTGCAATATTCTGATTTTTCACGTAAATTAAAATATCAACTGTGGAAACAAACAGTAGCTACTGACAGCGATCACGTTGCGATGACTGTTGGGTAAAAGTCCGCTGTGATTGGTCGAGAGACTGAGGTCAACGAGTTGCAGTATGATTAGTTTCTAGTAGGCGTTCCAACTCTACTGCAGTGAATTATGTGAGCTATCTGCACTCCCATTGGTAATCACCATATTGTTTCAATGTGCTTTTGATTCAAGTTAAACGCAGCTTAATTTTGTCGCATTGCTAACAGTCTCTGCTGGGCATGTCGCCACCAACTCTCAATGAAAATGAGTGACTTCTGGTCTCTTTGTATCTGCACATAGCTTTCAGTGAACAGCCCTTAAAACAGGGTTCTCCAATTAGTTTTCACCAAGGGCCAAATTCTGTCAACAATACAAATTCAAGGGCCACGGCCGTCGATGCAATGAATTTATATATATATATATATATATATATATATATATACACTATATTGCCAAAAGTATTCACTCACCCATCCAAATAATTGAATTCAGGTGTTCCAATCACTTCCATGGCCACAGGCGTATAAAATGAAGCACCTAGGCATGCAGACTGCTTCTACAAACATTTGTGAAAGAATGGGCCGCTCTCAGGAGCTCAGTGAATTCCAGCGTGGTACTGTGATAGGATGCCACCTGTGCAACAAGTCCAGTCGTGAAATTTCCTCGCTACTAAATATTCCACAGTCAACTGTCAGTGGTATTATAACAAAGTGGAAGCGATTGGGAATGACAGCAACTCAGCCACGAAGTGGTAGGCCACGTAAAATGACAGAGCGGGGTCAGCGGATGCTGAGGCGCATAGTGCGCAGAGGTCGCCAACTTTCTGCAGAGTCAATCACTACAGACCTCCAAAGTTCATGTGGCCTTCAGATTAGCTCAAGAACAGTGCGTAGAGAGCTTCATGGAATGGGTTTCCATGGCCGAGCAGCTGCATCCAAGCCATACATCACCAAGTGCAATGCAAAGCGTCGGATGCAGTGGTGTAAAGCACGCCGCCACTGGACTCTAGAGCAGTGGAGACGCGTTCTCTGGAGTGACGAATCACGCTTCTCCATCTGGCAATCTGATGGACGAGTCTGGGTTTGGTGGTTGCCAGGAGAACGGTACTTGTCTGACTGCATTGTGCCAACTGTGAAATTTGTTGGAGGGGGGATTATGGTGTGGGGTTGTTTTTCAGGAGCTGGGCTTGGCCTCTTAGCTCCAGTGAAAGGAACTCTGAATGCTTCAGCATACCAAGAGATTTTGGACAATTCCATGCTCCCAACTTTGTGGGAACAGTTTGGGGATGGCCCCTTCCTGTTCCAACATGACTGCGCACCAGTGCACAAAGCAAGGTCCATAAAGACATGGATGAGCGAGTTTGGTGTGGAAGAACTTGACTGGCCTGCACAGAGTCCTGACCTCAACCCGATAGAGCACCTTTGGGATGAATTAGAGCGAAGACTGCGAGCCAGGCCTTCTCGTCCAACATCAGTGTCTGACCTCACAAATGCGCTTCTGGAAGAATGGTCAAAAATTCCCATAAACACACTCCTAAACCTTGTGGAAAGCCTTCCCAGAAGAGTTGAAGCTGTTATAGCTGCAAAGGGTGGGCCGACGTCATATTAAACCCTATGGATTAAGAATGGGATGTCACTTAAGTTCATATGCGTCTAAAGGCAGATGAGCGAATACTTTTGGCAATATAGTGTGTATATATATATATATATATATATATATATATATATATATATATATATATATATATATATATATATATATATATATATATATTTTTTTTTTTTTTTTTTTTTTTTGGTGCTGCTGCTATTATAATAATAATAATAATAATAATTATTATTATTATTATTGTTGTTGTTTTAAATTATTAAAATATTATTATTATTTATTTATTTTTTTAGTTCTTTTTCTCAGTATTAGCAGCCTGTTTTATTTATTCAAACAATTATGAACATTTTGTTTGTATACAGATACACAAAACCACAACTTTGCCTGCTGGAAAAAAATTAATAAAAATAACTTCAATGAACGATCTAGAGCTCCATGTCCTCCATGCGAGTCAACTGTCCCTGCTCTACCAAACAGGATCCCCTGCACTTTCCCTAACTGCAGGTTCAATTATTAGACATATTGCATTAATATTGTTATTGTTCTTAAGGATAATATCACAAAGTATCGCAATAATTTCAATAAAGAAAAGACACTGAGCCAATGTTTTCTTTATTAATAATTTTTTAATATTAGCCTACACATTATATATTTTTTTCCGTACAATGTTATTCTTAATATGCACTATTCCACTTGTATTTCAATCACTGTACCTTGTGTTATATTATCCAGGCATTAATCAAAACATAATAAAAAGAGTATTTGGCTCCAAGAGTCCGTTTGAAATATACTCGTAGCAATATACTTGCGCAAATATAAATAGGACATATATTTATGCAATAGCGCTCTTTACTCTTCTCACTCGCATAAAAACACAGATTATACAGGTATACTCCTCAGAATGCATCAACAGCATGGAAAGAACATAATGAAACAGTTATGCCAAATTAGGTAAATAAATGCTTTAACAGTGTTCAGTATATTAATCTCTAACAGCTGAAGGTGCGGGCATGAGACTGGTGTAAATGTTTGTAGAACAGCAACAGCGCCACCTACTGTACAGGGTTGAAATAGTTTTTCATGTTTATTTTTTACGCACTCTGTGTGCAGACCTTTCGTCTGAAGTTTATCTCACATAATAGTCTCGGATTTGGTGTGACCAGGCCTTTAGCACTGGCCAAACATTTGTCTGTCGTGGGCCGGATGTGGCCCGTGGGCCGCCTATTGAGGAACCCTGCTTTAAAGGAATATTCCGGGTTCAATACAAATTAAGCTCAGTCGACAGCATTTGTGGCATAATAGTGATTACCACAAAAATTTGTTTCGACTCGTCCCTCCTTTTTTTATATATATATATATATATATATATATATATATATATATATATATATATATATATATATATATATATATATAAAGAAGTCTGTTACAGTGAGTCACTTACAATGGAAGTAAATGGGGCCAATCTGTAAACACTGAAATACTCACTAGGGATATACTTTTTGATACTTCCTTTTTGGTACTCGCCGATATGAAGTCTGATACCTGTTTTTGGTTTTATTCCATATTAACCGTTTATTTTAATGTTATCATCAAAATGGTGTTTAAATAAATTAATTCATTAAAACTTAAAACAAATTACATTTTTTTTTTTAAATAATTAATTTTCAACATGATATTGTTTGAGTGCACAACGCTCATGATGGTGTTTTCTGTGTATGAGTCAAGGAGTACAAAAAGGTATGAGCACTTTCTGTTATGTCTGCACAACACTGGCTCCACACATTCACAAGCGCTCACATTTGAAGCGCGCCACACATGCAAACTAAATGGCCCTGTCCTAAATGTCACACTGTATGTGGACTTGTGGTCTCGTGGCCTTCAGTTGCGTGTTTCCACAAAGTCAACGATTTGACATTTTAGCGCTCTGAGGTGTGCTCGCAAGTGCCCCCTTCTCACCCTCAGTGCGCACTTCGGCTGAGCCCGCATCAGTGCGGGCTTCACAGCGGACTATTACCCAATAGTCATCACAACGGAGTCTCTCGACCAATTACATTGGACTATTACTCAACAGTCATCGCAACGGAGTCTCTCGACCAATCACAGCGGACTGTTACCCAACAGTCTTCGCAACGGATTCTCTCGACCAATCACAGCGGACTGTTACCCCACAGTCATCGCAACGGATTCTCTCGACCAATCACAGCGGACTGTTACCCAACAGTCATCGCATCCGATTCTCTCGACCAATCGCAGCGGACTATTACCCCACAGTCATCGCAACCGATTCTCTCGACCAATCACAGCGGACTGTTACCCCACAGTCACCGCAACCTATTCTCTCGACCAATCGCAGCGGACTATTACCCCACAGTCATCGCAACCGATTCTCTCGACCAATCACAGCGGACTGTTACCCCACAGTCATCGCAACGGATTCTCTCGACCAGTCACAGCGGACTGTTACCCAACAGTCATCGCAACGGATTCTCTCGACCAGTCACAGCGGACTGTTACCCCACAGTCATCGCAACGGATTCTCTCGACCAATCACAGCGGACTGTTACCCAACAGTCATCGCAACGGATTCTCTCGACCAATCACAGCGGACTATTACCCAACAGTCATCGCAACGGATTCTCTCTACCAATCACAGCGGACTATTACCCCACAGTCATCGCAACCGATTCTCTCGACCAATCACAGCGGACTGGAGTTTCTGAGCCAGAGAAATAAAAAAATCATGCCAGACGAGGTGATGTCAATTGCAGATTAAAAATGTATTTTAATAATAGTTTTTACTGATTGTCAACAGCGGATCGCTTGCCTATGTGTATACAGTATCACTTAAGTCTGATTTGTAGAACTGGATGTTTTATTTAATTTTCCAGAGATATGGAATTACTCCTATTCAAATTATTGAATAATTTTTCTTGGAAGTTTTACATAATAGGTCATAAAAGTAACCTAACATTGAACCTTTGCTATAGTTTATTCAAAGAGGATTTTAGAATTATGAGTCTCACATGAGTGAATAATTTAATGCACATGGCTGTAGCTTGTAAGATTGCTTATTTATTGAGAAACCAACATTCGGTCTAACAGTGATATTTATACCTGCAGAAGAGTTGCTGTGTGTATTTTATTACTATTTCTGCAATATATATTGCAGTATGTTCATTCTATACATTTTACTGCCTGCCTGTAACCATCCATGTGACTGAATCATGTTTATTTGTTCTCTAAAGATTTAAAACTATGGGGTTTTGCTGCTGTAGTTGTATGTGTGCTTTGTTTTTCAGAGGTTCTTGATTGAATTATCTAATGCTTTATTACCAATGTGGTTGCTTGAAATGATTTAATAAAAACAAATATGCAGTAGTGAGTTTAAAGTGCGTTCCTTTACCCTATCTATCAATGGCATGATTTTTTCATTTATTTATTTATCTTTTTTTTATTTTTTTTATTGCATTGATATAAAAACAATGTAAAAAACAAAAAGGTGTCATCTGATTGAAGTCTCAAAGTCTGTCCCAAATGCACACTTTTACCACTCATGCAACCCCATGGACTTGCTGACTAGCGCCCCATCTGTCTGCTCTCGCTTACGCCACCAAAGTTTGCACACAGAGGAAGGGACAGGGAGGGCATATATCTATCTCATTAAACAGCTTTTGCGGTCAAATCTTACTAGGACATAATGTGATTAATTAGTGCGCTGAATGTTTATGTGATGACATTCGTACGACAGATGGTATTGGTTTTTGGTTATCATCATTATTCCACAAATGCTGTCGACTGAGTTTAACTTGTACTGAATCCTGAATATTCCATTAAGTTGTGCCTTTATGGATTCACTTATTATTTGATATATTTATTCCTTAGATATTTTTTGGAGATGATAGTGGAGGGAGAGTTGGGAAATGGGATCGGTCATGACGCAGTGATATTATTTGCAGAACTTTTGTCTGTTAATAAAGGCTCTGCTCATATTTGATTGTTTCTGACAACCCACCTGTGAATGTGTAAGAGCAATTTCAGAGCTTTGGTCAGATGTGTGAATTCTGAGTGTAAAACTTGTCAGACCCCAATTTCACATGACATTTCTTTTAGCTCTTTTTCACAGTTCAAGTGCACATTACTCATTGTTAAATAAATGATCAATGAGTCGGCTCAGTTGTCTAGGGCACTGTTCAGCAGCTGACCTTGAGAGATTCACAACTATCAGTGTTTGTGAGCATGTGCTTGCTAAACTTTTAGCTGGTTTGTTCAGTCTGGTTGTGTTTTGCTGATTACGCTTGACATTTTTTAAGATACACTGGGACGCTGGATGGAGAGAAACCGAGATGCTTTCATGAGAAGTGAAAGATATGCACGAGGGAGCCATCAAGATTCCACTTCATGTAACAGTGCGGCCTGCCCTTTTGTTTGCAATGTTTATTATATAATGAGGGATGGGCCTGTGGTTTATGCATGCATGGGCATCAGGAAATTATGTATTAGCAGTTCAGGGAACTATCCAGTTCAAAGGGAATTCTAAATCTCCCATAGTGCCACCACAAGCAGTTTTTTACTCTTTGTTCTTTTCGAGTCTCGACTTGGAACCATTTCTTTGCTATCTGCTGAGTGGACCATAAAATATAGCAAGTGACTACAGGTACCTCAGATCATATGGGGGTGACGGTGTGTCTTTGCTTGTGCTGTTTTGTTTCATCCATCTGTAGATGAGTTTGTACATGGATTTTATGGGCCCGCAGATGTAAACTATAGAGGGGTAAACTTATATAGCTGTGAATGAAAGACCTTAGCAAATATTATTTTTGCATTCCAATACAGCAAAACATTGTCTGCCCATTTTTTTCAGCCATCTGGGTTCCCATTCATTTCTTCTTTATATAAACTTTATATAAAATCCTTCATAAGAGTTATGAGCCATGCACCAAACCAGCCAACACCGAGAATCACACCATCACTTAGTTTGTTTTGAGGCAAAAAATTATTTGAAAATCAGACAAAAAGACAAAGGTACAAGATATATATATATATATATATATATATATATATATATATATATATATATATATATATATATATATATAAATAAATAATTGTTTTCTCTCTTTTTTTCTCTTTTTATTTTATTTTTTTTTCCTGTTGTTGCCAGAGTATTACTACACAAAGAATCATGTTATAAATTTACACGCAATAACTGCAAATTTGAAAATTAAAGAACACATGATTTAGGCTGCTAAATTAAGGTAAAAATGTGTCATGTGAAAAGGGTCCATAATACGTCTCTATTTCAGGCATGCTTTGTTTCACCATGTAAATGTTTTTAATGGGTGCATGCAGTATTTTTAGCTCCTGATGAACTGTTTGGCTTTAGTCAGGTGAAGCTGAGCGTAAAGAATTACACCTCTTACGGGAAAACTCTCGGAGAGGAGAAATCTCCAGTTGCCTTAGCAACAGATTTTTTTCCCCTTTTTAACAGGTCTTGGTTCAAGGTGCTCAAAAAGAAAAGTTTAAATCAGGCAAACTAACTCAGCCAGACAATAGAGGAAGAAAGATGAAACAGGTGTGTGTGTGTGTGTGTGTGTGTGTGTGTGTGTGTGTGTGTCGCATTCCCTGTCGAGTCTTTCAGCGGGCCATATTCACTAGAGACCAAGCAAGTGTGTTCAGGGCCTACTGGGACACACACACACACACATTGAAATGCTTCTGTTGTGCGGCAGGCACTCTGGGTGGTTGTGTGAAATTATGATTTAGCTCCCTGATAAAGAATAAAACTTGAAAACATGTTCCCATCTGAATTCTGTCACATGCTGAGCAGAGGCCAAGATGGTGTTACCTTCACTTCTGCCTGAAGGTTCATTTAAATTTAGACTTTAAAGGGTGATTTTAATGTCTTACCCTGAAGTATGAGCAGTAACATTCATCTGGTCTCAAACTGTGTCCTGTATGTGTGTATAGATTTGAACTGGTTTTATGTACAGTAAAACATTCATGAGGAACACAAAAGGGATGATGGACAGGAACCTGCGCTTTATCGAAAAATAAAACCATGATGAAAGGCTATATAATTGAGCATGGTTACATGCACATCAATATGCTAATAACTTTCAAAAATCTGCATAATCGCCTGCGACCGCGTGTACACATGTATGGACATTGTATTTTGGCATCGCTATACGCAACACATAATTTAAATTCATTTAAACCGACTGATCTCAGTTCAGGAGACTCTGTGCTGTCAGTAAATGGTTAAACTTTAGACTTGAGTCGTGACAAAACATCATGGTAATAACGGTAATGAACATCATGGAGATTGTCTTTGGGAGAAACGCCAACAAAACTACATCTGGTAATAAACCTAATTAAGTTTTTAAGTTGAGTCAAAAGATTAGAGTCTGTAGTTTCATCCGATATGCCATTTTATTTTATTTTTTATTTGAGCAATTTATCGTGTAACGCCACGCTGCTAAACACAATGTACACTAATGTGTACTATAGCACAAGGTGTTCCTTAGAAATCTCATTTTTTCTGTGCATTATCAAACTGAGAATCAATGAGTTCATTCAAAAACTGAAAATGTGTCTTTCAGAGGCTTTATATGGAGTTAGGATGAAAATAAGGTGCACTTCAAACTGTTCTGAGACCAGTGCAGACAGACAGCACACTGGAGGTTCAGTCATTCACTAAATAGGGAGCAAGGGAGCATCCTATAGCTCTCTATGCAGTTAAGTGCATTCACTCCTAAAATCTGATCAAAAGTTCAGTTTCAGGCTGCAGATGATGTTTGGACCACTCAACATGTTTGACAGACATGTGACAATGATAATCAGTACATAGATTCAGAATTTATAATGTATCATTTTATTTTAACATGGTTGGCAGTGATTGGATGATGCTGGACGTTACTTTGAATCTGAATTAATTATGATAATTTATGATGTAATGTCTGTAACGTCTCAAACACATGAATAACCAACACTCCTGGAAAAAAAAAAAATACAAAATAAAAAAAAATAACATTCTATAGCTTGGTATTATTTAAAATTTCACAACTTTTAAGGTATATATTTATTTATTTTTTTTAGGTTTTTTGCATGTTTATTAGATGCTACTAGTTACAAATCAAAAAAGGAAATGGGAAATACACACAGCAGTCACACTCTGCTCACAGTAGGTTATTAAAAAAACACAGGAAAACACATTTATTTGAAGAGACTTTAAATCATCAGGATGTTCTTTTCACGGCAAAACATAAACAGTCACACACAACACTTGCACACATTAGATAAGCTGGTAAGAATGCTCTTAATGTGTATTCAGGGGTGTAAAATAATTGAGTAAAAATACTTAAGTATTATTTTTGGGGGATTTGTACTTTACTTGATTGCAATTTAAACAGAATACTTTTACTTAATTACATTTCCAATTTTATTTTAGCCTGAAAAGTACTCACTACATTTTTTAAATCATTTTATTTCATCTTACTGGACTGAAGCCGCTTTTTCACTGCATCTGACAAATGACAGATGACAGACCAGAAGTCAGTCATTTCAAACGGAGTGTCACACCGTGGCTGTGTGGAGTTCTGACCATCTGCAGATGCGGAATTTCAGATCTGATTTGAGCTTCAGATATGTTGATATACATGTGCGACCAGACCGTATTTGACCGCCCGACTGAATGTGATGTACTCATTCAAAACTATGAGCACGAAGTGAAAAACACAGAAGGTTTTTGTCTTACACTTTATTCTACATGCCTGCTACTTCTACAGATTGGACGGTATGAAGTCAAAAATGATCATTCAGTTTCCAAATATATATATATATATATATATATATATATATATATATATATATATATATATATACATATACTATACACACAAGCGGATTTAACTGCAGAATGGTGCGATTTTTCCAGTCTGAATCAAGTCTCATAGATACACTATATTGCCAAAAGTATTCGCTCACCCATCCAAATAATTGAATTCAGGTGTTCCAATCACTTCCATGGCCACAGGTGTATAAAATGAAGCACCTAGGCATGCAGACTGCTTCTACAAACATTTGTGAAAGAATGGGCCTCTCTCAGGAGCTCAGTGAATTCCAGTGTGGTACTGTGATAGGATGCCACCTGTGCAACAAGTCCAGTCGTGAAATTTCCTCGCTACTAAATATTCCACAGTCAACTGTCAGTGGTATTATAACAAAGTGGAAGCGATTGGGAATGACAGCAACTCAGCCACGAAGTGGTAGGCCACGTAAAATGACAGAGCGGGGTCAGCGGATGCTGAGGCGCATAGTGCACAGAGGTCGCCAACTTTCTGCAGAGTCAATCGCTACAGACCTCCAGAGTTCATGTGGCCTTCAGATTAGCTCAAGAACAGTGCGTAGAGAGCTTCATGGAATGGGTTTCCATGGCCGAGCAGCTGCATCCAAGCCATACATCACCAAGTGCAATGCAAAGCGTCGGATGCAGTGGTGTAAAGCACGCCACCACTGGACTCTAGAGCAGTGGAGACGCGTTCTCTGGAGTGACGAATCACGCTTCTCCATCTGGCAATCTGATGGACGAGTCTGGGTTTGGTGGTTGCCAAGAGAACGGTACTTGTCTGACTGCATTGTGCCAACTGTGAAGTTTGGTGGAGGGGGGATTATGGTGTGGGGTTGTTTTTCAGGAGCTGGGCTTGGCCCCTTAGCTCCAGTGAAAGGAACTCTGAATACTTCAGCATACCAAGAGATTTTGGACAATTCCATGCTCCCAACTTTGTGGGAACAGCTTGGGGATGGCCCCTTCCTGTTCCAACATGACTGCGCACCAGTGCCCAAAGCAAGGTCCATAAAGACATGGATGAGCGAGTTTGGAAGTGTGGAAGAACTTGACTGGCCTGCACAGAGTCCTGACCTCAACCCGATAGAGCACCTTTGGGATGAATTAGAGCGAAGACTGCGAGCCAGGCCTTCTCGTCCAACATCAGTGTCTAACCTCACAAATGCGCTTCTGGAAGAATGGTCAAAAATTCCCATAAACACACTCCTAAACCTTGTGGAAAGCCTTCCCAGAAGAGTTGATGCTGGTATAGCTGCAAAGGGTGGGCCGACGTCATATTAAACCCTATGGATTAAGAATGGGATGTCACTTAAGTTCATATGCGTCTAAAGGCAGATGAGCGAATACTTTTGGCAATATAGTGTATGTGCAATAAATAAACTGCATAGTTACTTTGTACTAGACCACAAATAACGCTGATCAAAGAATGTTTGCCAGTATAGAAACCACTCAGATGAGTTATGAAACATCTTAAAGATGACATAAAATCGGGGCCTGCGTAGCTCAGTGGTAAAATACGCTGGCTACCACCCCTGGAGTTCGCTAGTTTGAATCCCAGGGCGTGCTGAGTGACTCCAGCCAGGTCTCCTAAGCAACCAAATTGGCCCGGTTGCTAGGGAGGGTAGAGTCACATGGGGTAACCTCCTCGTGGTCGCTATAATGTGGTTTGTTCTCGGTGAATTGAGCGTGGTTGCCGTGGTGGATGGCGTGAAGCCTCCACACCCGCTATGTCTCCGTGGCAACGCGCTCAACAAGCCACGTGATAAGATGCGCGGGTTGACTGTCTCAGACGCGGAGGCAACTGGGATTCGTCCTCCGCCACCCGGACTGAGGCGAATCACTATGCGACCACGAGGACTTAGAGCGCATTGGGAATTGGGCATTCCAAATTGGGAGAAAAAGGGGGAAAAACCCCCCCCCCCCCAAAAAAAAAAGAAATGACAATCAAAATGGACCCTTTTTATTACCTAAATGTCTTTGTTCTCATTGTGTTGGACTCATCAGTGCACAGTATTCTAAGGTTTTTCAAATATTTATTCAAAGTATAATTACTTTCTCTGCCTCTAAAGCGACTTTTCTTCTAAGATAGCCAAGGCCGCATTGGTGGGAAAAAATGTCAGCCAATAATATAATTTCACAATCCATTCATATTCATAGCCCTAGTTTCTCTCTGAATTTCTGTTTCACTCATAAATACGGTGTTACATTACAGAACTTAAATTCATTGTGAATGCCGTTTCATGTTGTTTCATTTTTTGCTACATGTTCAGCATCTTGACATGTTTTATGCCTTTGTTTATATACCATGTTGCCATTTTTTCTTTAATGTGAAATATTTCAAGAGCCCACAGCATGCCATCTGTGTCTAGTTTCATGAGTCCCTGAGATCTTTGATATACAGGAACTATTTTGCGATTTCCTACATCACTAAACTCCCTGATAAACTTTTCATCATTCTTGTTTTTCTGTCTTCTGATGAATAATTCCTTGTATGTGCTGGCTGTGCCCGCCATTGGTTTTTGGGGAGGGTACAAATCCTCCTCAAACATTTATGGCTGGGAGAGCTTTGAATCAGAGTCTGTTTCATTGCAGATTAGCGCCGCCTGACACACACACAGAAGATGCCTGCTACAAGTTTGCAGGATGTTTACACATAAATTAGGCATTTGGCTTTGCCCTATTTTCTTTTCCTTTCTTTCTTATCATTTGCTTGTTTCTCCTTCTCTCTGTCCATCCATCTCTTTGTTGCAGTTTGGATGTGTTGTGCTTTTGATCTGGATGGGAACATGTGTTTACAGTGTGCGTGCTTGTACAATCGACTGACATCTGATTATGATAAACAACTCTAGATATATTAATCATATCTCTGTATTGAGTATATTAATTACACTCTTAATTTGTGATTGCTAATTGCAAATTGTGCCCTGCTCACCCCCACCACCCCTTCAACAAACACTTAAACACACAAACACCCATCTATGTCTGTGTGCAGGCTCTGAATTGACTGCCGACTGTTTTTTCTGTGCTGTTATTGATATTAATACAACTTATAAGAAATGATTTTCTGTTATTTTGAACAAATATTTAGGAGCAATGGGAGGTGAATTAAAACATGCTACATTTGAACCATTAATCTGACTCCATCGGAGTTTCTTCCATAAAAACATGAAAAATCATTACTGCAATGATTCATCTAAACTAGTATGTGTGATGTGAATTATAATGTGAGTTAATAGCTCTGTTAAAAAGTCTAGTGAGCTGCCTACCTGGATGGCATCTTAAGTCATTCAGAAAGTAGGCAGCATAATTGTTTTGCCTTTAAATGATCAAATTCCCAGTGAAAAACAAACAAACAAACAAACAAAAACAAAAAATAAAAACAACCGAGACGGTAGATGGAGGTGAGGCACATGTTGACTTTAACCCTTTAAGCCTGGATACATGAGAGAGTGAGAAACAAAAATCAATATATTAATAACTGCAGTCTTGACCAACACAAAATAGGTTTCGTTTTAAAGCTTAGGAGCTCTACTTTCCAATGCATGCAGACATTATGACCAAAACTGAACAAGTGCTTTGAAATTGGCAGACAAATCAGAAGTGTTCAATTTTCATAATTTATATATAAAAAAAGAAATTGCTCTGAATGTATTATTGCAATCATTAAAAAATATCAAATTCATCAAATAGCCATGTGTCATATGTTGTTGGAAAGCTCTCAAAGAGTAGAATACAACAAGTCTATTTGTTTTACACACAGACAGAAATATAGCGAGTAATAGCTAAGAATATGTCTTTGACAACTATGTTGGTGTTGCTTATATGCTGCATTTTTTATTATAAATTTACGAAAAATTAATGGAACCTAAATATCACATAACATTACTTAGAGGTGGTGATTGTCTTTCAAACGATCACACATACAAGGTAATTGGATGCATAGATCATTAGATAATCCACATGAAGCACAATGTTACATATGGCCACCAGGAGATGGCGCCATATACATGACACAGACTCAATGATGACTCAAATGACACTGATGAAAATCATTCTGTGAAATCTCATTACTAAAATCATGTCTGCATGCTATGCACACCTTTAGTCATTGTTGTGTTTGCATGTGTAATTAGTTCTTATGTACAATTATTATGTTTTATTTGTTCGGAGAGACTTTTGGACACATGGAGACATTTTTGGACACTGATAAATTTTTGCAATGCTATAACTTTTGATTGCTTCATAGTATCAACACTAAATTTTTCTCAGATACAGTTGACATGATCAGGAACAAAGCAGTTTTTCAGAGCCACCTTATTTACACTTGGAGATATATAATGTGAAAATAGAAAAGTAAGAAACAAGTACATTTTTTGGCTCAGTTGTTTTTGTGATTTGTCAGCAGTTTCTTAGACTGAGAGTCCTTAAAAATCCTTAAAAAATTTGAAAAGTTTTCTTTACAATAATACCAAACACTTGACCTTCCTTGTCAAGCAGTGTTATAAGCCTTGAATTTTCGGTATGCCACTGAAACAGGAAATTTTTATTTAAAAACTCATTCAGAGCTTAAAGGGTTAAATATACAAATTTCAATACTGAAATGTATTTAATATACATTTTACCCAATTTTTGTGTCCGCTCTGTATTTTTATGCTTATTAGAGAATCCCCCGGTTAGCTTAGCAACACGCTTAAATACAAACTCTATTATGCCATTACAGTGAGTCAAGTCTCATGTGTTACAAAACAGTCACTTATGAGGTTCTACTTTAACCAGGATTCAGCTGCCTATGTAGGCAGCTTATTAGATTTTGGAACAGAGCCATTAGTGCAAAAACTTTACAGTAAATTTCCATTTGGTAATATTACTTAACTATATATATATATGTATATATATATATATTATCATGCAAAAAATAAACCATATTTTTACAGCAATTGTTAATACTGTTTAACATTAATTTCAAAATGTGCTAATTTATGTATTTTTATTTATTTTTTTTAAAATAAAAGTTTGAGTAACATTAGTTAATGCAACATGAACTGACAATAAAAAAAAAAAAAATTACTATTAACCAAGATTAATGAATGCTGTTTAAAAATGTTGTTCATTGTTCTCATTGTCAAGTTTCTCTCTCTTCCTCAGATGAGTAGCGTGAAGCATCTAAAACCCAGACTGAACTCCATCCTATTTAAACTACAGTTTGAAGAGCAGGTGAATAACCTGCGTCCGGATATTATGGCGGTGAACGCAGCCTGTGATGAGGTGAGGAAGAGCAAACCCTTCAGCAGGCTCCTGGAACTCATTCTGCTCATGGGGAACTACATGAACGCTGGCTCCCGGAACGCCCAGTCCTTTGGCTTCAACCTCAGCTCACTCTGCAAGGTACGTATGGAGAGAAAGGGATTACTCACCTCCACCGCATATTTTGGGTTTCATATATAGGCTCACACAGTTTCATATATAGGCTCACACAGAATCTACACTGTGGAATACTTTTTCCCACATTTTCTGCACAGATTGTAGGGGAACTTCTACAGAATTCTGCAGAATTAATTCTATATAAGTAAGATGTGTGCTGAGAGGTAGGTAGCAGTAAGGATTATCTAAATGTTATAACAGGGCCAAGCACTGTAGCAGTAGACACACATTGCATCATGTGCCCTTATGGCATGATGGCAATGACAATTAAAACAGTTTTATTTCAATACACCAAAGTTTTGCCAAGATACTACCTAACTTCCTGTTTGGCATCCTCACTGTCATATTAAATGATGTGTTACATTAATTCTTTTATTATTTATTCATTCATTTATTATTATTATTATTAGTGCCCGACTGATATATCGGCCGATAATAGCCTTTCACCGATATATTGATATCGGCGTAAATTTTACCAATATGCGCCGATATGAAAACTTTTTTTCAGAACATATAATGCAGAAAACAATGCTTTAGAATTGGTGTCATAGTGTAGTTTGTCCAGCAGAGTACGCTCTGACATTGTTTACAGAGCTGACTCTGAGCTGATGCTGGCTCTGCAGACAGGGCGGAGTTGAGCGGTGTCTCGGTAAGTTAACTAGTTTGTGAAATACATACTGGAAACTTAATAAACAACATCATTTTCCCTTTTCAATATTACTAATATAACATTAACCTTGTCCCTGACAACCATGTCACTCATGTCTGTTTGCTGTTAGCCAGCTATAGTTTGTCAGTGCAGTCAGTAATGTAGCAGATTGAAAGGTAAACATCAGAGCATCTTTTTGCAGCTCAGCAGACAACGGTGCGGTGGTGGATTGTGTCTGAGTGTTGATTTCATGCTATGTTGTTACATAGTTGGTGAGACACAATGCTGGAAAGTAAAATAAACAATGTCCGTCTTTTACTCTCTGTGACAACGAGCTTATAGCTAACTAGCTAATCACGTAGTTACTTTCAGTAACTATGTTTCCATCCAAGGATTTTTTGCGAAAAAAGTTTTAGCGCATCAAAATATAGCTGATGGAAGAGTATCGACATAAGATTTTTCCATTTAACTCTAGCGCATAAACTCTGTTGATACTTCAAATGTCGCGAAAAACTGGTTTGGAAACACTTTTTGTCGAGAAAATCGTCATTAATGCAACAATATAGTGTCAAATGACAGAATTTACCCCAATCATTAGCCTGTGTTAATCATGACGACAGTATACGTCCTTGAAAGCTAATTTATTGTACGTGATTATGGATTGATCTTAATGGCATATAGATCCGATCACTGCAAACATGACACTTCCAGGAGTACCAACACAAATATCTCGTATCAAGACATGCACATTGACAAGTGCACGGAGAACAAATGAATGGCCACTCATTGTGATTAATCGCGGTAGCCATCCGTTTATTTATTAAAGTTGCTTTTTCACACCATTCAAAATAATAGACAGCAGTCACGGAATTGGCCCACAATACAAAAAACATAATTTCTGTGAACAAAGATGTTTTAAATTAAAAATAAATACACAATACTAGAAGAAAAGCTTCAGTGTGCTTTTTTGGAACATTAACATATAACCCAATTATATTAAATTATAGTTTAGCTTGCTTATGAAAAAATGCTGGCAAAATTCCCTGTATTAAATTAAATAAATAACCAAACGAAAAACGCATTAAATTAAAAAAATAAATTACCAAACCATTTTTATTTTTTATTTTTAGACCTATATATCTTTTCTTTACACAAACTTAAATTAGCCGTAACCTGTTCTGTAGACGAATAAAGTCGGCTGAATGTCATTTTCTACACTTCAAGACTATAAACTATCAGAACTATTTGTCCAGTGCCAAGTTCACTTTCAGAAAACTAGCTTTTGAACCTTTTAAAACGTTTAAATATTTTAAATCTAACCCTCTTTACCTCGGATCGCATTTGCTGAGCTTCTTCAGAAAATGTAAACTGCATTATGATGCTAAAATAAAATTTAAATGATAATCAAGTTCAGTTGGTCGTTAAAAGTTGCTGGACAAATATACGGACGTAATGCAGTTGTGATGGCGATGCTTTAGATTAGATGATTGTTTAAAATAGCATATTGAATATCAGGAATGTATCATATGTAAACCCTGATATTACACTGCATCAGTGTTTATTTAATAGCTGTGCACACAGTATATACACATCAATGGATGGTGTTTATACTAAGACTGAAAGTTTCCTCACTAGTTGGTGCAGGTTGCCAGCTTGAACAGGGCCATGACGATTCGCTTTCAGGTCAGAACCGGTGGCAACCTGTGATAGACGCAACATCAGGACCAATATTATAGTCCTATCAGAAGAACAACTGTTCCTTTTGATTGCAATTCCTCATCTTCTGATTGCATTTATTTGTGAAATTAAAATGACAGTAATCTGTCTAATTTCAATGAATTGTCTCAGTGCTCTCCCCATTTTACCAAAACTTCAGAGGAAAAAAAAAATAGGGACATCTGGGAGGCGAATTAGCGATAAACACACATTTCTGTATGGAAATGGCTTCAGGGAAGATTTCTTTTGCGATAAACCAAAACTTATGTGTCAAAGTGGTTTTTTAGGCATGACGTCATCACGCACACCATTTTTATCAATAAAAGGCCATTTGAATGGAAACAGGCTGAAGACGGCAATTTTTGCAAAAAAAAGTGTTACGCATTTTCACTTTGTCGATAACAAAATAGCACAAAAAGTGGATGGAAACTAGGCTATTGTTGTCAGCTGAGGATTCACAGTTTGGTACCCCCTTCATTATTTGACCCAAATTTGCGGATGATCCAATGGAATCAGTAGGAAATAGAAATGTATGCTTTCTGTAAAAATGGCGGAAGATGAAAACAATGGTTCCAGGGTTTTTATTTATTTATTTATTTTTATTATTTTTTTATTATTATTATTTTGTCTTATTTTCTGGAGAAAATAAATATATTTTAACATCCTTAAAACAAGAAAAAAAATGTTGAAGCAGATTGGCATGAGATATTAAGTCTTGTTTTCAGATAAATCTCACAAAATATGTAGGGGGTGGTGCGCGTGTGTGTATGAGCATATATATATATATATAAATTGCCAACTGGGTAAGAAAAATAAAGTTTTTAAAGTTGTTTTTATTTTATTTAATTTTTTATCTTACCTTATTTTCAAATATTTGTTTGTTTTTTGTTACAAGCACAAACTTTAACATTTTGTAAATTTTGTTAGGTTCCTTGTCTACAAATGTCTTGTCATTTCACTACAAGTAAATGTATCTTTTTCTTTTCTTTTTTCTTTCTTTTTTTTTTTTTTTTTTTTTCCTTAAAGAATGTTTTGTTTACTGGAAAACACGACTCGTTAAGAAATCTTGGCAATACATTTTATAATTTTTTTTTTTTTTTTTTCAATGCACTGTTTTATAGCTCTGGTCTCCGAAACAGAAACCAGTGAAGAGGCTGGTTTCCTAGACATGAAGCATAGTCCAAGAGAACCTTCAAAAACAATATAATTCCATCCAACGCTGTTATAAATATTTTGGCCTTTCTCTTTTGTTGTGTTCATCTGGCCTCCCTCATGTTCTCACACGTAGACTGTGGACATTTTCAATCAGATGCTCTATTCCTGCTCTGTTTTTGGGAAGAAGATGACAATTTATGTTCCTCTGATGTTTGTGGAGGAATCAGAGCCGAGTCACCATCAGGCACGAGTGTCCGGCTACTGCCTCTGTGTCCTTCACTCCCCTCCCGCACATTTCCCATTACCTTGACCCCTATCGGCCGGTCCATCTAAAGTGCCTCTCACTGGAGACGCCTGACAATTGAGAAGATCTCATTTGATTTAACACTATCAAGCACTCAAGACCACAGTAGCCATATCTGTTGGCATCTATCAAAGTGCAGAGACCAAAAACCACTGTTTTTTTTTCTTCTGTTTCCAGAGATAAGTCTCTGAGAAATGACATAATGCAGATTTAAGTTTGTGTATATGTTGGTAAGAGGGGAGGGTCTTTATTTTCTGTTTAGTCAGGTGCATTAGCTAATGTAAAGCTAATGGATTACTGCATGTCTGTATCCTTTTGCCAGGTCTCACACAGGTGGGAATAAAAAAAATCAGTTTCTGCATAGAAAAATTGAACTGGAGTTCAGATTATGTCCTTTGACCTCCTCTTGAACATTTCATGCTTAAGCAATTTTTTTTTTATTTTATAGTTATATATAGACAATAATAGGGCATTAGCATATACAACTAAAAATAGTGTCAAGTTATTTATTTCAATGTGTGAGGGTCTGTTCAGATATCCGTACAGACCCTCACACATTGCAATCAATAACTTGACACTATTTTTAGTTGTGTATGCCCTATTATTGTCTATTTTTACAGTTAGGGATTTAAACTAACTCCTAACACTAAGTATTATACCTTAAAGCAATTCTATAGACAAAGGTTGAAAGGGATAGGAGTGAGAATATCATAGAGGTGTTGAGGTGGACTTTTAATTTGGGACAGTAAACAACACAGAACCCCTTAAAGGAATATTTCACCGAAATTTAATTTTAAATAATTTTCTAATCATTTACGCACATTCATACCAACACAAACTGGTATAACTTTCTTCTGCGGAAAACAAACAAATATTTTTTAATGGAGTTGTGGCATATTCACAATAAGCCAAAATTTTCGATGTGAACATTCATTCCGAATGAGCTTTTGAATAGGAACAATGGAGTCCTATGACACTATTCACACTGGGTCTGACAAATCGTCCAACGACAATCTGAAGTTTTTACGGAGAGCAGTTCAATTTTTTCTTCTTCGGACTGCAAAGAAAACTGACTCGCCATCGAGATGTAAACCTTTTGCCATGTTCCCAAAGTCGCTGCTGCTGCCAAATCTAGTGCATTGGTGGGACTAATCAACTGGAAAACACTTGCTGTGATCTTTTACTTGTCTCACACAAAAACTCTCAATTCAATACAAATATGCAGTAACTATAAAGTAATATATAAGCTGTAAATATGTTCTTTATATTTAGAATAATTATTCATTGTGCTGTTACCTCATATTTTATTATATACCTGATGTTTTGTCTTAATTTACATTATTAAATATATCACCTGTTATATTATCCTGACATTAAAAAAGCATTGAGGTTTGGCAATTCGTTTGGACCACACAAATATTCTTGTAACGGTGCTCTTTTTCTCACCACGCACAAGAAACCCTGAATTCAATACAAATATGCAATTATTAAATTAAGACAGTGAACAGTTTTCCTTAAATTATTTTGTTATGTTATGCATAATTTTATGCTATACCTGTTACTTAATGTACATTTTGCCACATGTATACATCACTGTACCTTGTGATAAATTATCCTGGCATAAAAAAAAAGAGAAGCTGGGTTCGGAAGTTTGTTTTTAATATACTGATAGCGAAATGCATGTGCAAATATACAGTACATACACAGAATGTATATTTATGCAACAACTCTCTTTAATCTCACTTGCACAAAAAAAAACAAACTAAAAACAGATTGTATATTCCCTTAAATTGCTTTAACAATCAGTGAGAAACATGTTTTGAGAATTATAATTTTTGGGTGAACTATTCTTTTAACAGCCGCCAAGCGATGCCCTTACAAACACCCACAATGTCACTAATATGTTCAGAATATAAAGCTAGATTCTCTATAACATTTTTGTAAACAGGGTGTATCTTTTTTCCACTTTATGTAAAGTCCTCTAAAGAGAATATGTTTGGATGAGTGGGTGAAATTGTATGCGAGTGGAAATTTTGGTGTGTGAAGAAGGGCAGTAGGGGACTATAATTAATTACCACAGCAGCCATGCAGATTTACTTAAGTTTCCATGGTGACTTGCAATTCATTTTGTTATCAGGCTTGATCCTTCTCTCACTCTTTTTCTCTTATTAATATTCCTCTTTTTTATGATTTTCACTCCTGTTTGGTGCTAAAACTTTCAGAACGGCCATCATTAAATTAGTCTCTCTCTCTCCCTCTCTCTTCTCTCCATCTCTCTCTCTCTCTGTCTCTCTCTCTCTCTTTCCATCTCTCTCTCTCTCTCTCTCTCTCTCTCTCAATTCAATTTCAAAGTACTTTATTAGCATGATTATGTTTACATTCAATATTGCCAAAGCATTAATACACAAAACAGATAATGACAAGACAAATAATAATAATAAAACAGTAACAAATAACAATAAAAATAAGGTGCCAGGTAATGAATAAAATAAAAACTATAATAATATACACTATACAATCTAAAATAAAATAAGCATTTTACAAGACATAATGAACATTAAAAATACTGTGACTGAAGTACATTAAGACAGTGACTGGTTTCTGAGGGTGTGCAGCTCAAAAATGGATTTAGCTGCAACTGATGCATGATTGTCCTCCCCCAGTAACACCTGCATTTGATCTGTTTCCGCTGAACTGGAAAACTGTTCGTCAAAGTGTTTCTCTCTCACCTCTGTACATTTCTCCCAGTGAAGAAGAAAGTGTGTCTCTGTCACAGTGAGCACAGACTCATTCATGTTTGTCTGTGTCTGTCTTTTTCTATGGCCAGACTGTGATCACTGAGTGTATTTGGTGAGGATCCGTCTCTGTTTTGGATCTCTTACAGTGTGGAGATATTCTGCTAGATTATACGTTCTGTTTGGGGTCTGATAACATTCCAATTTGCTTTGGTTTGTACTTTCATTTTCCCAATGGTCCAAATATGAATTTGTGCTTTCTTTTATGATTTGGTTTTTTGTGATTTGGTTTTGTTCAGCAGTGCTGGTCTGAAACTGGTGTTTGTTAGTTGTTAGTGTGTTTGTGAGTTTCAGAGTCAGCTGATAAAGGGGACTGGTTTTAGGCTTCAACTGTTGGGTTTTAAGGGCTTAATTTTGCAGTTTGTTAGGGGAACGTGAATTTAGGTGTGTCCAAAGTTTTCCAATATGTATAATTAGCGGGCATCTGCCTAGTTTGGCTCGGCATGCATTAGTAGGTGTTCTGCATGCAGGGATTCTATGGGGTGTTTTGATGGACGTGCTGGTTGACTATCGTGTGTAGCGTGGTGCGGTGGTTTGGTAGGAATCCAATCTGACTCTTACTCAAGACATTGTGCTTGGTAAGGAAGGCCTGTATCTGGGCATTCAGGATACAACAGAAAGTCTTCCCCAGATTATTGTTCACACAAATGCCTCGGTAGTTATTGGGGTCGAATTTGTCCCCACTCTTATATAATAGGTGTATTAAGCCCATACTCCAGGTATCAGGAAAATAGCCAGTTTGCAGAACCAGATTGTACAGTTTTAACAAGGCCTCCTGTATTACTGCAGGGCTGTGCTTCTGCATTTCTGTTCTAATGTTGTCTAAACCACATGCCTTTCTGGGTTTTAGTTTCTTAATCGCATCTGTCAATTCTTCTCTGCTAATCTGATAGTCTTTTGGTTATTTTTTTGTATTGTAGATGCCAATTGACTCATCTTATTTTGCATGTGTTTCTGGTCAGGTGTGAGATTTTCTGGAGAAACAACTTTGAATAAGTTTTTAAAATAGCCTTTCCATAATTCTCTTTTTTTTTTATGGCTATGTCCTGGCTGTGTTGTTTATTCAGACTGTTCCATTTTTCCCAGAACTGATTATAATTAATTGAGTCTTCAATTTCATCAAGAGTGTGGTTTAGATGTTGTTGCTTTTTGTGGCATATTGTATTTTTATAATCCCTGTGTGCTTCACAATAATTTTGTCTGGTTTCAGATCTCTTTCTCTCTCTCTCTCTCTCTCTCTCTCTCTCTCTCTCTCTCTCTGGGATAATGAAATGCTTCACCTGGAAGACTTGAAAAAAGACAACAGACTGTATGTGAACACATTTACATTCAGGATGTAACCCTTTAAACTCTGTGGGTGTTTTTAAAGGCCAATTCACACTGCCCCAACGTTTTTGCCAGATTAGTGTGTTCACCTTGTTGGCATTCGTTTGCATCTGTTTTCACCGATTCAACATGTTCAATCGGTGTTTGTCGGGTCTTTGAATGTTTGAGCAGTCTGGTATGATTTTCCAACAAAGTATGAAGTAATCTGACTTCAGCGCAATCCGTTGCCATGACAATGAGGTAAGTGTCCTTGTCAACTCATAGAAAATGAACACGTGCGGCTGCAACTGCATTGGTAAATCAGGACAATATGTACAAATAGATAAGACACGGACAGAGATTAATTTGTGCTGATGTGCTCTTCACTCGCATGAAAAACACGAATCATTTTTTTTATCAAACGGTGACAAATCACACAAATTATAAACACTGAACTAAATCCAGATCTGCAAAAATATTAACTTATATTTGCAATAATATAAAATATGAACTTTCCTGATATTTTGTGGACAAACCTAATGTGTAAAATGTTTATTTATTTATTTTAATTTTATTATTATTATTATTATTATTATTATCAAATATAATAAATTCTGAGACTCTTAGCCTAAAAAATCTGCTGGGGGGGAAAAACAAACCTTGAGCCAAAAATTTAATTTTTTTCCTTATTTTTCTGATTTGACATTATACGTGTATCTCAGTGTAAATAAGGTGGCTTCAAAAAACTGCCTTTGTTTTGTTCCTGATCATGTCACGTGTAACTGAGTAAAATTGTGTTGATATGACAAAGCAATCAAAAGTTACAGTGTTACAAATATTATTTATCCTAGTGTCCAAAAAACATCTCCAAGTGCTCAAAAGCCTCTCCAAACAAATAATACATAATAATTGTATATAAGAACTAATTACACAACAATGACTAAAGGTGGGCTCTCTCCAAAGCATGCAGGCATGTGTAACAGGATCTCATTCAGTTCCATTCTGTGTCATTTGAGTCATCATTGAGTCTGTGTCATTTACTTCGTGCCATCTGCTGGTGGCCATATGCAATAAGAGTGAATGATCCTCTCTGCCCATATTTGGATGACTTCCAAGACTTGTGTGTGGGCTCGTTTTAAAGATAATCACCGCCTCCTGATTTTGTAAAATTTTTCGTGTAGTTATAAGCGAAAATGCAGCATATAAGCAACACCTGTTTACATGTAACATGTATGTCAAAGACATACTTAGCTATGACTTGTGATTTTATATATATATATATATATATATATATATATATATATATATATATATATATATATATGAGTAAAACAAATAGTCTGGTTGTATTCTGCTATTTGAGAGCTTTCTAATGACATATGGGACATGGCTATTTGATCAGTTTGATGTTTTTAGAGATTACAATCATATATTTAGTGCAAAATTATTAATACATTATCAAAAAGGAACACTTCGGATTTGTATGCAAATTTCAAAGCATTTGTTCAGTTTTGGTCATAATGCCTACATGCATTGTAAACTAGAACTTCTAAGCTTTAAAATTAAACTTTGTGTTGGTTAAGTCTGTAGTTCTTAATATTTGGGCTTTTTTTTTTTTTCCTCCAAAAGAAAAAATATATATATTTCTGCCTGTTGCTCAGACAAAGACATGGTATGGCTTAAGAAGACTAGTGTGCAAGTCATTTTGATAGCTTTCTCATTCTGTCTTCTGAAAGAAATTCATACATGCTTGGCATGACATTAGGGTGAGTAAATGACGGCAATTTTTGGTGAACTATTCCATGTTCTTTGATCTCAACATGCAGCAGTGCCTTATCCAGAGCAGCCTTCACCTGCAAATGATGGACTTGTTTTGCCATTTCTGTGATGCTGTTGAATTCAGAGCCTCAATCAGTCAATTGAATCACTATTGTGATGGAGAAACTGAAGTGAACAAGATCACCAGTTGTTTTATTATACATTTATATTATCAGCTTCTCCATACATCTCTGGCTCATTTATGTTACATATCGACACTTACTCATCTTCACACCTGTCCTAATATCCATGTATCGGAACTAATGGAGTGTTGCATCTTCACTGCTGAAAGAGAGACTACATCTCTTCATCCACACGTAGGGATACAGTCTCTGATGGGCAGGAGTAACAAAGAAAGTGTGTCGTTTTCTGCCTTTCAAGTTCTTCGCCTGAGGGCCTGTCCCGATGTTCTCTCTTTCTCTGCCTCTCTTGATCTGATCCTTTGTTTGTTTGTTTTATTCTGAGTTTAACCTGTCAGTGGCTTTGTTTTTGCTTGCAGTGGCTTTATCGAGCATGTTTAGTTGTCAAAGGATTTGAAAGTTCTTCCTTTTGGGTAAATGACTTACACAACACTGTTTGATCTCATCAGCAGAGGACGGTTCAGTATGTCATGGGCATGCTCTTCATCAGCCTCCATGAATGTGGTTTTTATCTTGAAACGTTTTCCGATTGAGAACCGATATTCAAGCTCTTTCACAGACATCAATGACTCCAAGATAAGATTTGGTGTTTTACTTTTTTATTCCTCTGTCATACTTTCTCTTTTGAAATAAGCACAAGTTAGTTTAGAAGAAATCAAAGTCTTTTTATTTTTTTTTTCGTCCTACCGCAAATGATATATTTGAGAACCCCTGTCAGGCAGTGCAACAAAACCTAATTTCATCCACGGCCATCAGTCTGATTCTTCACATGGTTTCCAAATGTTCTGACACTGCAATTATCCAATTGAACCCTGTGTGCATATCCAACACAAAGCCTCTGTCAGAAGACATATATTTAAAAGAGAGTGAGAGAAAGGAGAGGATGAAAATGGACTAGATGGAAAGTCGATTTCTTCAATTTCATATCTCATTTTGTGAGCCCCATTTGGAAGTCCTTTTTCACTTCATCTTCCTCCCCTTTCAAAGTAATAAGGCATCTGAATCAGCAGACTACACCACCCAGCAGAGCTTAATAATGTTTGCACTATCCGTGTTAATCAAATGCGTTTTGCCCAGGCTTATACAAAGGCCTGTATCTTTGTGCTACAATGATAATCATGACTGACATTGAAAATGTCTTGCTTTTCTAGTCCAGCCGCAATTTCTGTGTACTATCAAATTAACTTGTCAGACGTAAAGAAGGCTGCTGCTGATGGTTTCAGTCATGGTTTTTTCTTATACACATGGAAAAACAAAAGATTATTTTTATTTATTTTCAATCATGTATTTCATGGTTTGAAGGGCTGGTGGAGGATGCTAATACAGATGCATTGTGGGTTAATAGTGCAAAGTGTACTCATAGGATGCGTCCAAATACACACGCTTATGCTATGCACTACAATTTACGTACTTGCTTGTGATGGGATAGTCCATATATTTGAGTGTGTAGTAAGAAAGTGTTACACACTTGGGCTGGGTGATATGATGATGTATATCGTGGCAAGGATATAAAATATCAATCGATTAAGATTTTGCTGTATTGTGCATATTGCAATATGTAAATATTCATGTGTGCGGCATTGGCTTATCCATCAGTGGGCAGAGAATTGAAGACATTTTTTTTTTTTTGCACCCCCTAAGCACATTCAATGACTTTTATCTTGCATTTGGCACTTCAAAAGCTCAAAATATTCTTCTCATCTAACACGCGAATGTTTCACGTTGTGAGTGTGGTGCACACTATCTCTGGAGCACACAAGTGCGTGCAAGTTCAGCAGGCTTCCCGATATTTGTGCTCCATAGACAGGAGAGCACAGAGTGAGATCACTCGCGCTACTCAATCACTTTTGACCCAGGAAAACCCCAAATGAAGAAAGACATCTCCACAGAATGAGATGACTCCCAAATAGGTCAAAAAAATGAAGAGAAGCTTGTTACAATTATTATTAAATTATTTATTTGTATACAACATTTGCAGTCATATATAATAAAACTACACAATGATGACTCTAAGACTTTATAGATATTACAGTTTCATTTAAGCTGCTTTGAAACAATGTGTGTTGTGAAAATCGCTATACAAATAAAAATGACTTATTAAAACAGGTGCGACATCTGTTGTGTGGATTCACAAAAGCCGGCACAGATCAGGAAGATGTAGGCCAATCTGCAAACTGCTAATTTCGCACGATGATATTCACTCGCAAGCAGTCTGTTTTACCACCTCAAAATGAAGCACGCAGAAGAATGTTATGAAAGCCAAAAGATGAACTCTGCATTAATTCTGTATTTATTTATTTTATATTTATATTCAGCAAGAAGTGTTTATTTTTTAAATTTTTTTTTTTTACTTATGTATTTTCTTTGTTGCATTGCTTTGATAATATCTTGAGGAAAGTTTATAATAATAATAATGTGTTGTTTTTTTTTTTTTTACTCTGTCCATTTCCAAATGAAGAGAAAATGATATAAGAGAAAGTAGTTTTCATTTATAAAGTGTTTAATTCACTGACTGTTGAGTTTCTAAAAATAGGCAGTACAATATGGTTATTTTATATGAATTTAAACCAATTTTAATTGATTTATCAGATAACTTTTACTATAGTGTGATGTATCATTATTGTGATATAAAATTACTCATATGGTGATATACGATTTTGGTCCAATCACCCTCCGCTATTACACCTTATTAGCCGAAAAGACATGCACAGATGCACACTTTGAATATCCACCAGAAAAATAATATCATCTAGCATCTTTGGCAACTTTTTTCAGCATTAGGTGATTTATTGTATTATTATGCATACTATTTTGGCTGGATAGTATGCAAATTGTAATGCTTATTATTCATCCCATTCATACATTACACAACCGCTGTGGCAGCTTTAGCCTGGAATCTGCATTTTTTTTTTTTTTTTTTTTTTTTTTTTTTTTTGGAATAAGTCAATATGTAACCATCACAGACTCCTCCTTCCAAAAAAAAAGGAAAACGTATATCATCCAGCACTTCTGCCACACTATTTTTCAGTGTATATATTAAGGCCATACACAAATGCATGCACTTACAGTAGTCATGTGATTTCCAACTTTGGACAAGCTATTTATTTAATTGTTGCTGTTCTGATTTAATTTTTATATCACAGTAATTAACTAACTAATTCTTTTCTCTTGTCCTCTCTCCTGTCTACATCTTTGGTTTCCAGCTCAAGGACACTAAATCAGCAGATCAGAAGACCACTCTACTGCACTTCCTGGCAGACATCTGTGAGGAGAAATACCCTGAAGTGCTGAAGTTTGTGGATGATCTACATCATGTGGACCGGGCCAGTCGAGGTACTGGACATCTATTCACATTCAGCTCTTTTTTTCTTTTATAGTTTTATGCCAAGGTGGTTTGCAGGTCTTAGCTGGCCTCTCAACCTGACCGGCTAAAGGTGCTCAACGTCCCTCCCAGTACTCTGAACTCACTTATGCAGTGTGCGTGAGCATAAGAAAATCTCTGTGGTGCATCCGCATCTCTCCTCTCTTATTGAATCAAAAATGTTGTTGAATTTTATCAGATTTTCTACAGCTTTATTTAGCCACACGTTCTCTCTCGCCTTTCACACTTGTCCTTATGTTGCATCTCTGTCTGTCTCTCTCTCTGTCTATTTTTCTCCTCTGTATGACTATTTGTGCTATTTTTTATTTTTTTTCCATTCCACTATTGAACAGCAAGGGCACTTCACTTACTCTATGAATCACCTACCATGTGCCAAACTTTCTCATTTCTCCACGGCTCATTTTCCTGTTGGCTCAGCCAAAGCCCGACAGAAAGTCCAGAACGCCCAGATACTGTACACAAACCTATCAAAATGAGATACATGAAAGTCTTGGATCCATAGCCGCCAACACCGTGCCAGTTCCTTGCCTCCAAGAAGATAAACATCTGACTCATTCAGTATTAACCACACGCATACCCAAACACAGTCTGAAATGTGAGACCACACATTGTACATGTTTTAATTCTGTACCTCAGTTTCTGTGTGTCAACTTCTATAGTGTTGATGATCTTGGTGCTACATGTCCTAATTTTGCTGCACACACTCTATCAGCAACACTGGGCACAGAGATAATGTCAGTCTCTGTTTTCAGTTTTAAGGTGATTTATTGGCATGACAAATATTTTACATTCATATTGCCAAAGTGTTTACAGCTGAGCTGCATACAAATAAAACAGTGTCTCTCGCTCTCTTGCTAATCTAAGATGATATAGGCAGGCAGTCTATGTCTGTATGTGCATGTTTGCCAGACAAAGGGAAGCAAGAGGTCATATTGCCCTTGGCAGCCCTAGAGGCAAAGTCACAACTGGGTGACCAGTCTGACTCATTGCATTACCTAATGCTTCCAGAGAACGGGAGAGAGAGATTTTGGGGGGTGTGGGTACAAATAATTGTACAAGCAAGACTATTAGAGATAAAATGTGTGTGTATGCTGGATGGTGGCTTAAAGGAATAGTTCACCCAAAAATGGAAATTCTCTCATTATTCACTTACCCTGATGCCATCCCAGATGTGTATGACTGTCTTTCTTCAGCAGAACACAGATTAAGATTTTTAGAAGAAGATAGAGCTCTGTCAGGTCCTTATAATAGAAGTACACGGGTGCCAACACTTTAACAGTCCAAAAGTCTTATTTAGGCAGCATAAAAGTAATCAACACGACTTGAGTCGATCAATGAATGACTTCTGAAGGTGGCATCTGGGATGGCATCAGGGTAAGTGAATAATGAGAGAATTTACATTTTTTGGTGAACTGTTCCTTTAAAACGGACCAGGCTAGAATGGCTCCCTGTTTGTATGTCTTTCAGAAACTGTTCAAAGACTATTGGTCGCCCGATATATCACCGTAGCTGATGCATTTTCCCATTTGGCCTATTAGTTTAGCAGGCCGTGACAGTGCAGAGCATCACTAATTTGCATGTGAAGGAGCCGTCTGAGGCATGTACTGTAAACGACCAATCACAGTTTGTTTAGTTGTTTCTGACACCCTGTCTACATCGGGCACGTCCGTTGACAGGACACACCGTGCGGCTTGATGCTGTCTAGAGTGGACACGTTGAAGCGAACATCCTAAATCGTTTTTTTTTTTTTTTTTTTTTTTTTGTCTTGTTTGCAAGAGTAGCGTATGTGCGTGCATTGCAAAATGGAACGGGACTTCCGTGTACTATCTGCGTCACATGGGCCACTCACTTCCAGTGTAGACAGCTTCATTGATTATTAGGGGATCTATTTGCTTTTTACGTAACGCTGGCATCTATGGAAGCCATAGAGTTTCAATTAAAAAAGAATGAGGAAATTAAAGATCAATCTATTAATTTGGAAATAAAAATGTGAATAAACCAATTCATAAATAGACCAATATATAGAATCATTTAAATTTGTTTGTTTAATGTTTAAAATGCAATTAAATGTAACAATTAAATAACACATTAATAAGTCAATTTTAAATCTTTTTTAAATTTCTATAAAGAAAAGCATTTGGCAATTGCGTTCTTTATTCATTTGACAGTCGGGTTTAAAAATGCCGTTGTACAGTTGACTCGTGGGAGCAACCAATGAATTTTCGACTCAGTTTTAAGACACACCCCCTCTCCCACAGGCCACTTAAAGTAGATGTAAGGTGGCCCGTCATTGGGATCAGGTGTCCGCTGCAGCCCAGAACGCATGATTTATTAATGCACAATTTTATTGTTAAATATAATCACATTTTTAAACATTAAATAAATTTTATTTATTTATTTTTATGTATTTATTCACATTTTTATTTTCAAATTAATAGATTGAGCATTTATTTCTTAATTCTTTTTTAATTGGCACTCCACAACAGGGTGTCAGGAGACGCGCACATGCTTGTGATGTCTTCTCAATGGTTCAAAATTACTTGTAACTCAGTTGTCTAATGACAAAAAGGAAAATAGTGCTAAAACTTAAATCATATACTGTCTACATATATGTGGATTGGATATCTTTCAAAGATTTCATTCAAAAATCTTTAAAAAACTTAAAAAGATTTCTTCCTTTGAAGCACTCTTAGATCTTCCTCTGAAACACACATTATATCAGCCTGGATTAAAACTGTCTCTCTGACTTCTGACAAATTCTGCTTTACAGTCAGTCCTTGACAAAAGCAGGGGATGATCTGGGTTGTGTAAAAGCTGTCAGTTGAGAGCGAAAGGGCAACTTTAAAGTAATTGTGCTTCAAGTGCACTATATGTAGGCTAAATGGCTGCTGTTGATGTCATATTTAGGGCTGAACGACTAATCAAAATACAATTGAAATCCTAGTATGATTTGTATGTATGCAGATCTGTTTTCTGTAGTGTATTACACATACTCGGCACATGTATGAAGCTCATGATAGTGTTTTAAAAAGCAGCTATGTACTTAAAAACACAAATTCCTTCTCATGCTCAGAGTTAACAGACACGCTCGAGTTTAGTTCGGTGTCCAACACGCGCTAAACGTGTTATAAGTACAGCGCTCATTTTTGTCATTCCAGATATGCTTGGCCACAAAAAGTTACCCCCCAAATTTAAAATAACCCCATAATACCGGGTTTTTTGTGGATAGAAGAATGAATGAGAGCATTACACTGCATTTTTCATGGCCAGTTTCTCCTTCACATATTAGGTTTGTCTGCAGCTTTTTATTAGTTTCCCTTCTTTCTCTCTGTCCATCTTTTTGCCTCCCATTTCCCATTTCATTTGTGCCGCCTGCTCTTCTGCCCTTCATCAAAGCTGAAGTGGCATTATGGGTAACATATCCCCACCACAGCGTGAATGTGTGTCCCTACCCTCCCCTCTGGAAGCAGCCTCTGATTGTTTTACAGATATTACTTCCATTATTCTGTCCTATAGTTCTGGTGGATATGTAAGTGTTTTTTTCTCTGGGTGCTGGAGATACTTTCATTTAAAATTAGCTCGTGCCCATCAATAATTGTTATGGTTTTGTCTCTTATTTTGGTGCGGTTATGTCTAGTGTGATTTCCTTCAGTTTCTGCTAATGGAAGGTACACGCATGTGTGTATATTTAGTTGTGCATGTGCATGTTTTACTTTAGAGCACCAGCTGACTGTTATCGAGTATTTCTTTTGTATTTATTTTTTGGGCACACAATGTGATTCCAAAACGACTTCCAGGATGCAAGAACATGAAGACTGTGGCAGCATTTTGAGGCATCATACATGTGTTTGAAATAGGGGTGCACTGATTGATCGGCCACCAATATGTATCGGCCAATTGACCCTTAGCTCAGCCTCGCCTTCGAAATGTTTCTAACCAATCCTAACTGTTGCCGTGCGCCATTTACCTGACAAGTGTTTGCCTTTTTCCAAGTAGGGTCTACGGGAGTAATGTGTGTTTAAGTAGTTTTATGCAGATTGTTATAGAAATATATATATATATATAAAATAATTTAATATATTATAAAATAGTATAAAAATTTTTTTTAAAGTATGTTGTCACCTGGTCACTTTTAACAGTGACACGAGGTACCAGGTTACACGCAGTGTTTTTGTCTTTCTTTGTTAAAAATATTGAAATAAATCTTGAGAAGAGCATGCTATGGATTAAACTGTCCAGCCCTCGTTCCCAAATGAACACTTATAACATCAACATGGACACCTAGATTTGCTCCAAGGTAAATTAAACCTAATAACTTAACATTAATTACTGTATTGATTCAGGTCTTAGTGCAGGCTATAGTAAATAAAGAGTTCACAGCATCAAAGTTTGTTATGAGATGTTATGAGAATGCCATTTTTAATAATGTCATTAAGTGTGTAATCACTATTAAATGACACTTTTCACTTTTCAAGTGACTGTGATAATTGTCCACAGTTTTCAATAAAATTACTGTGTAATTTAACTATTTATTTTACAGAAGACATCAGATAAATGCTTTAAAATGTTACTCTTCATTTCAGCCCATGTAAGAATATTATCAATTCAGTTTATGAGAATAGTTTGCCAAAAAATGCACAGTTTGCGGCAATCTCCAATTTATTCCTATTGAAAGTTATGCAAAGGTTGTCAAAGCAAGCAAACGTAACCAAGGGGGGTGGAGCTTAGTGAAGGGTCAATTATTGACCAAATTAAAACCATCGGCAAATCGGCCATAAGCATGAATGTGTAATATGAAATATCGATGATTTATTTACGTTTTGTGTTGTGTAAAGTTTGTATTTTGTGTGTTTGTAATATAAATAAATACCTACCAATATAATTAAATCCGAAAAATAAATATGTCAAATTCATATGCATATTTTGAATTTGTATCGTTCTATCGTAATATGTAAAATGTGTGTTCTGTTGCTTAGACCTTCAGAAGCAAAAGTGAAAATATAGCTGTGTGCAGCGATTACAGGGCCAAGCACCTAACTTGCCTACAAGCCTATTTGACCTATAGGACCCATTGGACCCACAGAGTGGCTATGATGTACATTGCAAATGCACACTGGTAAATGAGTCACCAAAAGTTGGGTAACTTTCTGCATTACAGCTTTGTGCACAATCCACTGCATCATGTTGCCACATGGTTGACAGCCACCGAAGGGACATGCCATGCTGAGAGTAAGCACAGCACAGCAAAGCACAGCATTTACCATGATCAAATTCATGTTACTTTTCAACAAAGATGAAAATCAAACTTCAATAGCCCTGCAACCATTCAGTGAGCACAACAAAAAAGGTATCCAGAAAAACATAAATTCAACTCTGACTTGCCTGGGTGGGTGTCAATCCCTTGATCTTTGGAAATGTAGCCCAGACATGTCTAAGTAATAGCAAGGACATGACAAGTTTAGAGTCCGCACACAAAACTATTGATTAGTTATCTTTTGAACTATAGGTGCTGCTTTCACCAAACTGCTCAGGTATTATCAGGACATGATGTCGAGGAAACATACCAATGTTCTTTTAAATCCAACAAGGTGTTCAAAAATTATATCACTCAAAATGGTGGACAGGCGATATGGCGGATATGGGGGAAATGTGGTTTTGCCGAAATCCTCATGACCACAGAAACCATAGACATGATTTTAGGACATGTGGTTCAAAAGTTAAGGGTGCAAATAGCCTTTTTTATTTATTTATTTATTTATTTATTTATTTATTTATTCTTGACCCATAGGTAGTGCTGTCAGCAAACTTTGCATATACCATCTGATCACGGTCCTAATTAAGCATGCCATGTTTCATTTTGATAGGAAAAAGCGTTGCCAAGATACAGCCTCACTTCCTGTTTTATGTTGACCTCGTTAACTTGACATTTGCATAATTTCAAAATACTAGCACAAATCAAAATGCTGTTTGGTCAGATCTGTGTGGAGATTATTTTGAGACATAGCTTGGGCAAATCAAAGTTTGAGGATGTGAAAAGTTTAAACTCTAAACTTCATAAACCAAGATGTCGACCACTGTTATGGGCGGAGTTTTAATGTAAGGGGTCCATTGAATCATCAGTAGGAAAGTCAGACAATATATATGTAGACATACATTTGACAAAAAAGAAAAAAAACAATATACACTGGTGGACAGAAGTTTGGAATAATGTACAGATTTTGCTGTTTCAGAAGGAAATTGGTACTTTAATTCATCATAGTGGCATTCAACTGATCACAGTGTATAGTCAGGACATTACTGATGTAAAAAAACAGCACCATCACTATTTGAAAAAAGTCATTTTTGATCAAATCTAGACAGCAGCCATCACTCCAACACCTTATCCTTGAGTAATCATGCTAAATTGATCATTTGGTGCTAGAAAATCACTTGCCATTATATCAAACACTGCTGAAAGATATTTGGTTCATTAAATGAAGCTTAACATTGTGTTTGTGTTTGTTTTTGAGTTGCCACAGTATGCAATAGACCGGCATGTCTTAAGGTTAATATTAGGTCAAAAATGGTAAAAAAAAGAAACAGCTTTCTCTAGAAACTCGTCAGTCAATCATTGTTTTGAGGAATGAAGGCTATACAATGCTTGAAATGGCCAAAAAACTGAAGATTTCATATAAAGGTGTACACTACAGTCTTCAAAGACAAAGGACAACTGGCTCTAACAAGGACAGAAAGAGATGTGGAAGGATAAGTACATCAGAGACTCTAGTTTGAGAAATAGACGCCTCACATGTCCTCAGCTGACAGCTTCATTGAATTCTACCCGCTCAACACCAGTTTCATGTACAACAGTAAAGAGAAGACTCAGGGGTGCAGGCCTTATGGGAAGAATTGCCAAGAAAAAGCCACTTTTGAAACAGAAAAACAAAAAGAAAAGGTTCGAGTGGGCAAAGAAACACAGACATTGGACAACAGATAATTGGAAAAGAGTGTTATGGATCTTAACCCCATTGAGCTTTTGTGGGATCAGCTAGACTGTAAGGTGCGTGAGAAGTGCCCGACAAGACAGACACATCTATGGCAAGTGCTACAGGAAGTGTGGGGTGAAATGTCACCTGAGTATCTGGACAAACTGACAGCTAGTATAACAAGGATCTGCAAAGCTGTCATTGCTGCACGTGGAGAATTTGTTTGATGAGAACTCTTTGAAGTAGTTTAAGAAGTTTTTCATGTTATTAATGTCCTGACTATACACTGTGATCAGTTGAATGACACTTTGGTGAATAAAAGTACCAATTTCTTTCCATAAGAGCAAAATCTGTACATTATTCCAAACTTTTGGCCGCCAGTGTGTGTGTGTGTATGTGTGTGTATATATATATATATATATGGTGGTGGAATAGAGTTTGTCTGGGTGCTTTTCCTACCCACCTCTACCAGTGTGACAAATTTCATAATTTTTCTACAAGTGGTTCTATGGGCTTTCATAGACTCGCAAGGGGGAGAAAAATAATTAGAAAACTAACAAATACAATATGAGCCACAGCGCCTTCTGTGTTTGACACCTAAAAATTTAGTAGAAGTGCAAAATAACCTCATCATGCTGTCTTTTTTTTATTATTTGTATTTTTTTTCTCTCTCTCTTTTGCTTTTTACTTTTTTTTTTCTTTCTTTGAAAACTTCATTTCAAGGCAGTGTAGTAGATTTTGAAATACGGCCGATGTGTCTTATGGATTTGACCATTTATACCATTGTGCTCTTAGTTTCTTTACTTGTGAACACACACCCACACACTCTCACACATCTCTAATACCATAAATCCCAATTATCTAATGGGCTCATTTGTCTTTGTCCTACGCAGAAACAACACTGATGAATCATATACAAAATTACACTTTAACTTAGATACAGCACTCTATTTTGTGACTGAATGAATGACGTCCTACACACACGCACATTCTTCTTTTCTCTCAAGAGCTTACAAATCACTAAAGAACGCTCTATTAAAATACACACGCTGTTCTCAAGTAGCCCTCCGAATGCCCATTTTGTGTGTAGTACACACGCGCACACATACACACACACACAGAGCTTACTCTGCAATCACTTGTCAAGAGCTTTAGACCTCAACTACAATTGAAATGTATTTCTGTTTGTTATGTGGCTATTGTGTGTGTCTGTGTGTGTTTCAAAGTGTAAGTTACTAAAATCTTAAAGCAGCTTATTTGTAAAACATTTGTGAAAGTAATAACTGGTGCTGGATTTTACTTTGAGTCTGCATATATATACAGCACAGCACAGATATTCAGATTGACAGTGTGGTAAGTTCCTGTTGGTCCATGTGTACAAGTATGTTGGCATGTCTAGCCACTGGACTCTTGGGTGGCACTCAGAGTGGCAGTGCCAGTGCCAGCCTCTCCTGGCACTGTCGAATGAGACCAGATAGAGACATTAACCACTCTCGCTCGCTCTCTCCACTTTGTCTCCATTAGAGGGAGCTAGAGATGGTGTTGGTGCCTAAAGTCAGGTTTCTTCATTCATCTTGTTCTCAAAGTAGTTTATTTCTATCTATCTTTGGCTCTCTCTTTATGTCAACATGCATTCTGATCTGGCTTTTTGCTGCAACATATCTCCTTTCAACACCTATTTAGATCAATGAGAAATACCATAGTATTACTTGTGCACATTCAATTGTTAAATTAATTAAGGGGGACAAATCAGACCTAAACAGATTACCATTTAAGTAGTTTAACGTTTACACAATTCCTCATAAAAATGCAATAAATAATATCCTGCTAAGCTGAGGATATTAAAGGCAAATCTCAGCCCATGAGGCTCAGTCATCGTGTCCCAACACATTAAGCTAACACTTTGCATGGAACAGGATTGTCTCCTCCAAACAGCCTCTGCTTAATCAAAACTGAGTCTCTTATTAAAGTCACATAATTACCTCATCAAACTACCAGCATGCATGAGGAACCAGGGGTAAAATGTACAGGCCATGTTTTACTTGCAGTAATAATTAACCAAATGCATCTCAAAACATAGGTGTTTCTAACGTGTGTGTGTGATAGGGATGTTCTTAAACTTATAAATAGTATGTTTAAGGGGGAAAAATGCAAAACTAACCTCAATAATCACCCTGAATGAGTATCCAGTGATGTAAGAGAGTGAGAAACAGTAATTTGATATTGATCTATTGTTGTGAGAATTGTATCCTCTCCGCACTGCACAAAATTACTGTGGCAGTCAGGTGTATGTGTGTTTGGCTACAAAAATTTACACACACTTAGACACGCTTCAAATGTACAAAATGCAGCAGTAACAGTATTATAATAGCAGATGTTACAGCTCAGCTTTTTTGTTATCCTTTAAAGTGCTTGAGCATTAAAAAGAAACTTGTTAGACTAACTCTGCACAACCATTCAATACTATTACAAATATGTTAATGAAAGCAGCTGATGGTTAACACCTATCCCAATTTAAAACTGATTAAACATCTGGTGTGTTGAAAGTAGTGTAGAAGAAAACAGATGAGTTTTGAGCCCATCATAATGTTGGCAAAAGAACAAACAGAAACTGATATAACCTTATTAACCCTCTTATTGTGTTCAGAATCTGCATACACCTTTTGCAATCGTGGGTCAATTCAAGCGCATAAATCATTCATAACCCGGTGGTTTTCATCTAAAACTACATTGTAAGTCATTAATAAGTGCTTAACTGTTCATACATGTAAAAAGATTGATAGTTTTGGCATGTTAACTGACAAAAATAAGTTAATTAATATACCATTTTTCTTAGAAATTTATATATATATATATATATATATATATATAGTCAGAAGTTATGAAACCAACGTATTGTTTTTCTACTAAACGTCATCAAAACAACTGTACAACTCACATTTGCAACGTTAATTCTTCTTTACTATGTTTTTAAGCTAAATATATTCTATTTACTTGCATGTTGAATGTTGATGTGTGAGTATACTGTAAGCTGGTTCGGCATCAGATTGCTTCTGTCTTTTTATGTAATCTCAGACTGACACGATGTTCAGTGGGGGGCTCTGTGAGGGTGACATCTGTTGCAGGGCTCCCTGTTCTTCTGTTCTAATTTTTTCTATTTGCAAAAGAAATGTTTGTGAGTCTAACAATTATATTTCCTATTGACACACTAAAGCTGAAGATATAAATAACCATCTTAAGACAAATGCTTTTGTGAAACATCTCATGTGCCTAAGACTTTTGCACAGTACTGTGTGTGTGTGTGTGTGTGTGTATTTTGGTAGTCTTGACAAAGTTTGGTTCCCATACTAAAAATCTATGTGGTATTTTAAAATTATGGTAACACTTTATTTTAGGGATCATAAGTTAGACAGTAATTAATGACTAATAATTACACTTGTAATAGACTGGTAATGGACTTGTTTGGCATTATAAATATTTATTAAGCCCTTATTGGCTGATTTCTAATTCTTGCTTTATAGCCCCTTTACATTTGCTTTTGTCATAATGAATGAATTAGCTAGTATGATGCAAATAACATCTTTTATGAGTTCTTATTTGTTTATATATATATATTTGTAAGCATGATTCTGGATCTGTTCCCTCTTCTACACTTGTACAAAAGTCTAATTTTATTCCACTAGATGGCAGAAAGCACTAGGAATTTTTTTTTTCTCTATCACATTCCATCAAAATATACAGATCTGAAATGTAGGTGGTGCTCTAATGCATTTAAGCCCTTTAGTGCTCATCCATAGACAATCAGTCTAATTTTCAGTTCAAGCACCACCCTTGAATATTGAATATCATTGAATATCTCAGCCTCTGAGTGGACTAGAAGCTCAATTTAAGAGTCATTAGAAAGAGATCTTCCCCTTTGTGATGATATATAACATTTTATCATCAATAGTCGAAAACATATTTTTCTGATGATTTGTTTAGCATGCTTTTCCTTCTGGATGGCATATTTTGTTCTGGACATTTAAGATATAACATTGGATTATTCAGTCAAGCAAGCTCACAGACAAGTAACAAATGGCTCATGTTTTAGAAAACTCCCTGAGGTAAATGCAGATATAAAATTTTTAGCTATGTGGGGCTTTCAGCAGCAGTGATTGGCGCATAAAAGAGACGTTTGTATTTGATGACTTACAGAAATCATATTTCACTTTGTGATTCTTTTGAAAATCTTTTGAACTGTGGTATTAGCGCAATGAAATACACTATACAGTCACATTCCAGAGAATCAGAGCTTTCATTTGATATATGACTTGTCCATTTATGTGCTACGTGAAGGATTTTTTGTTTTTTATATATATATATATATATAAATATTTGTACCCTATTACCTCTAGGGGGCGCTAATTATCAATGTGATTTTTAAGAATTTTTTTCAACATATTTTGATATTTTAAGTAACATAAATGCAGAAGTGATCTGAAGGTTATCTCTGAAAAGTTCAGATTCTAAGCTTTCAAATGAAACCTCATATGCCTGACTTGTGTATACGGAGACTTTAACGTTTTAAGTGAAAAAATTGTTTTGCTTTTTTGTATCTGCTGTAAGTAAAGCGTTTTGTTGCATTGTTTAAAATCTGTGTGTGTGTTTGTGTGCACATGTAGTATCAGCAGAAAACCTCGAGAAGAGTCTGAAACAGATGGAGAAACACCTGCTGCAGTTGGAGAAGGATCTGGACACTTTCAGCTCCACAGACGACCAGCAGGACCTGTTCCACAGCAAGATGGCAATATCCTTTTAGATACAGTACACACAAATTTTGTTGTGCCCTTGTTTTTAAAATTGATTTTTCTCCCATATTTTATTTGTTGGTGCTCTGTTAGTTCTCTAATACATGGTGGCAACACATTCTCTTGCACTTTTGTCTGCCACAAACGCACACATACATTCACACACACTAATCAGAGTTCATGAGACTGTGTGTAAATTAATTATTTACATAGAATTTCACTGGGCTGTGTGTAATCCTGAAGACAGTTCGATAATGGATTTGTGCACTCCCCTATGTGTTCCTCAGTTCCTCGGCTTGTTTGTTCTTTTCCCCACTGTCTGTCATTCCACTTAAAAGAGTTTCCTGTTGTTGGAATGTTGTCTCTTCTACAAATTGCAAATGTCTGAATGCCAACAAAGGCCAGGCCCTTTGCCAGGGGAGATACCAGGGGCGCTAACTAAATGGACTCAAGTTGAACAAAACATATACCTACGTAATCCTCAATGCACCTTCCATTTGGTGATTTTGAAGACAGCCGAGTGTCGCTGTGTGTCTTGGATAGTTTTTATTTTATTTATTCGTCATTTTTGTTTGTTTACTTCATTTTTGTCAGGCTTACCAAAGTTGTTCATTATTGTGCCTGAATGCATGTCGTCTACCATTTATGCTCAAAATCTGCACTATTCTTTCTGACGATCAAATTCTACTTTAGTTGTGTGTTTGTGGTGCTCCAGATCCAGTGAATGCCTGCGGTAGATGCCTGTTCTGGGTCTGACCCAACTACTCTACCCTTCATACTGGCCTAGCCGGACTGTACCAAGGGAGGTTATTATCTTTCTCACTTGAACAGTGGATCGTACTGGACTGCATTCGACCTTACACCCCTCTCTTCTCTCACTCAAGCTGTTTTACTATTTCTTTATTTCATGCAGGTCTTTTGCTGGTGCCCCATCCTGCTTGTTTTGCTTTTGTTTCTTTAGACCCGTATATTCAAGTGTGCTCATTTCTTGTTATTTTTTATTTCGGCTTTTCTTTTAACAATTAATGCTGTAACAACATTTAGCGTCTCATCTCGCCTAATTTTGAGAGGTTTTATGACTGCATCGACTTTGTCTCAAAGCCCTAGTGAGCCATCTAGGTAGGCAGAGACTCAACTATAATTAAGAATAGGGGCTGTTTGTAATGGTCTTTTTCACCCTGAGAGTAGATGTTGCCTGTGTATGAGGAAGACATTGTGTGAGCATATTTATCCCTCAGCGACAAAAGCATTGATATTAATGGGGGGAAAAAACAAAAAATGTCCTCAAGTGTTTTTATGAAGCCACTGGTTATAAAATGATGATTTCTATGCATATTTTTTTTTGTGGTGCAAACGTAGCAAAATTGCAGTGAAGCACATTTAGGGTTGCAAAATTGCAGCATTTTTTTTTTTTTTTTTTTGTAGAACAGTAAGTGGAAGTATATACGTTTGTGGAATTCAACACACAAAAGTATATAAAAAATAATTTATTTCAAGCAGTAAGTGTACATACAGGGCCCCCCCCCCCATATTAATATTAATGGTTAATCAGCCTGGCCAATATATCAGTCTATCACTAGTTAATATGCATATTTTTTATTTATTTATTTATTTTTTTGGCATTTTTAATTAATATTAGATATTATTCGCTTTAACCAAACATTGCATTTCTGCTGTGCTATGTCTTTAAGGGTTGATTGTTTTCTGCTTTACCTATATATTGTCACATAGATATCATATATCCATTTGCATCACAGAAATACATAAACAATCCGAATGCTGCATAAGGCTCTGTTTATGTGTGTATCTTTTATGGTGCAGTGTTTTTATTCATGTGTCTGTGACTTTTATTTGTGAGGTGTGTGTGTGTGTGTGTGTGTGTGTGTGTGTACAGTATGAAAGTGTCTAACAAGCTCTGGTATATAGGAGAAAATCGATGCTTTTTATCCCTCTGCACAGAGCCTGTGCTCAAGGGTCACCCATCAAACTGTCTCCCTCTAAATTTAGTTTAGCTCTCTGTCATTTAGGACAAAAATCCACAGTCCACCTTCCTCTCTCTTTTCTCTGCCACCATTAACACTGTTCACCTCCGCACTACACAGATCATCTCTGTCCTCCTCGCTCTTTGCTCCAGAAACCAGAAGTTAATAAAGTCTTATCAAACATACACACATACACACATACTGTCTGTCCTTTCATTAGGTGAGCACATCCCCTGCGTTCCATTCTTTCCCTAATCAGAGAGCTGAAGCAGGTGTGTTTGGAGGGCGTGAATGAACTTGCAGTATAAAAGACAGCAGAGGGGACACATAAAGCAGATTTGTGTGCATATGGAGGAGGAAGAACTCTCTAAAGACTTGACAAGTGGGCCAAACAAACATGACTGTCCAGCCTGTCTGCCCACCCTTCTAATGTCTTCATCATGAATAAGTCAGGCAGGACCTGAGATGTATAGTGTTAGAGGATCTCCTTCCAATCTCTAGATGTCCACTTGTTTTCAGAGTTCTGTCTAATGGTCACTTACCTTTCCTAACAAGACCTGATTATGCAAATCAGCTCTGAGGTGAGCATACAGATACACTGTTGACTGGTGGGGCAGTAGAAACTAAACAGCAGAGGCGTTGCATTCTTCTAATGCTGTCATGTGCGGTTGAAATAGTCTGTGGATGGCAGCGGGAAAAAATGCTTAAGGCAAATAATTTATTGTGACTAATCATATAATTGTGCATATTTAGGATTTCAAAATAAATATGCTTCCTATATATATATATATATATATATATATATATATATATATATATATATATATATCAAAGGCCTCGCATCCACTCAAACTCTATGGTATTTTGGCCCAATTAATCTCTCACTTAATAGTAGCTAGTCAAATTAGTTAGATGCCAGCTTGGACAGGTTGCAGATATGCCCTCATTGTTAGGCCTGTGCAATTCATGGTAACATTAATACATCGATGGGCATTTTTCTTTCATTTTGTCCCATCTATTTAAATGTTACCGTTTTCTTCCATAGACTCACATTGAAGCACTGTTTCAGTAGCACTCTATGGGCCATGTGTACATAAACTTCTATAGATATATCCACGATGGGAAAAAAACTATCATGTTACTGGGCAATAGTGATGTGTGATATTTGACACCTGTATTTGTTCAAATATTGAAATGCACAAAGTGTGATATGTAATTTATATAGCTCATTTGTACATATCTTAAACATTTAGCATCAGATTTATTTATTATTATTTTAAGGAAAGTTGTGGTAGTCTCCAGCCAACACAAAAGTAAACCTTTTTTGGACAATGATCCAAAGTTGTAAAACACATGCATGTAGAAGTTTTTTTTGGATAGTGATATGAGAGACGAGGGTGTGTGAGGCTCCTGCATCAAACAGGATTACTAATTAAAATAACATCAAAGTCAGAAAATTAGTTATGATATTTGGAGAAAGGCTTGACATCTTTGTGCAATCATTTCTGACCTCACAGCAAGGATTAAACCCACAATTTCACTTTCATGTCTGAATGTGTGTGTTCTTTGTCCTTTTCTCTTCATTATAGTTTTTATTATTTATTTATTTATTTATTTATTATTATTATGTATTTTATTTTTTGCTACTGCTGATCAGTGCTTTTTCTTTTTCTGCCATATATGTAGATGGTTACTATTCATTCTCCATTCCGAGAGGAAAACTTTGATCTCCATCAAATATATCTGCACTTTATCCTTGTGTTCCAAACATGTTATTTTTTCTCTTTGCACACATGCATATTTTTAGTGTATGATAGTATGTATCCTACGGACAGGAATGTTCATCAATTAATGTGGGTTGTTGAGGAGAGCTGTGATATTACCTTTCTAAGCAATCAGACTGGTGCTTTTTGCTTGGTCTACGTTAAAACAGGCGCAAACGTTCCTTTGTCTTACATTAAAAGAGGGACCCAAGACATATCTAGGAACCAGAATATCGTAAAGACTTGAGATTGACCTTTTTTGACTTTTAGAAGACCCTAGCAATGTGACAGTGAGTTTTGCACAGGCAAGCACGACTCACATTTTCTTCAGAAAGTGTAAAATCCTAATTTCCTTCTAGTCTGAATGAATTTCTGGACGCTGCTCTGGTTGGCACGAACACATTGGCTGTTCAGATCTTCAGCCCACATGCTACCATTAGAAGTAAACACATTCAGTGCGGAGCATAAATTATGGTTTACATCACTGTCCTACTTTCACAGCAAGTACACTTTAACCATCTATAATTATCTTTATTGTCAAATAAAGGGTCTGTGTGCATACATTCCCAAGAAATTGCATGTTTGCATAGGCTTACAATGTAAACGGGCACAGTTTCAATTGGATGAAGAGCAGTCATTGATTCAGCACTTGCTGTAATTAAAATGTGTTTTTTATTCTTTTTGAGAGGGTGAAGTAAAATGTTTCTGTAGCTAAAGAAGAGTAGTGTCATGGGTGTATAACGTATAGCAATATTTGGTTAATGATGTCAACAGACGTGCTGTGTTTTGGTACTTTTGACACTAAACCTCAGATGAGCTGCCAGTGTCCAAATGAAATTGACATCACTGTTGGAAAAACTACAGTAGCTGTTTTAGTCTGCTCTCATAGAATCACGTTACTATACCTACAGCTTTGATAAATGATTTTTACGTGGCTCATTGCATATTGCGACAGTTTCCTGGTGAAATGAACACTTGAGGAGCTTCAACAAAAATGACTTATTTACTTTTACACAAATCAAGAGTAAAACGGCAGATTATCAAATCATAAACGCATACTTTTTGCTCTCTTCCGCACACAATGTTATCTTATGACAAACACTTTTAATATAGCGCATGATTCTTAAGGCAGTAGATTTTAACAGTTGCATTGCATAACCAGTTTCATTTACAAGCTTGTTTTGCATGTGATTAAATTGTGCGATAGCTTAACTGATGAAGCATTGTTGAACTTGCGATGCAAAGGGCCCGGAATGAGTCCTAAGCTGAAAGTGTCGTAGAATCGCCACAAAATTATGTGGTTGCTTCAGCAATTTCGTGTTTCTTCTCACATTTGCTTTTTATGACAAACAGGGGCTGCAGTGGGCACAGGCTCACCCAAACTGGACAGTTAAAGACTGGAATTACATAGGCTGGTCTGATGAATCTTGATTTCTGCTTAGGTACACCGATGGTAGGCCCACTGCTTTATGTATAGTCGTGTATGTAGTGTAGTGTGTATGTGGCATATATGATCTTGATTTACCTTTGTATCTCTCTCTCAGATGTTCACATTTCAGTACTTACACTCTCCTGCTTGAAATCCTTGACAATGGTTTTTCACAGTTTCTCTACACAAGCGAGAGATCAGTACCAGAAGCTGGTGATTATGCACAGTAACATGGTGACTCTGTACCACAACATGCTGGAGTATTTCGCCATTGACTCCAAGAAGACCTCTGTGGAAGAACTCTTCACTGACCTCAGCAACTTCAGAGCCATGTTCATGGTAAGCCACCCACTTCTTGCTCTGTTTGTGCATTGGTTTTCCTTTGATAAGTCATTCACAGGGTGGGGAGGGTTACTTTTTAAAAAATATTCCACTACAGAATACATGCTCTAAAATTTGTTGTGTATTCTGTTAGATTACTTAAGGTCAGTAATGTAATCTAAATACTTTGGATTACTACTTAAGCACTGTTTTGACTATAAACAAGTAAATAAAGAAAATACACTTCTCTGAAAAAGCCTAAATGCCGTATGCAGTTTTGCTACTCAAGTAAATGTATCTTAATTTAAAGCTGCACTATGTAAGGTTTTTTGGTTCAAAATGAACAAATTGCCTTTATTGATTGAGTACATAAAAAGTGATCAGTGTTAAAAACAATGTCCTTACCATGCTCCAATACACTACGGTAAGCCTATAAAAATGATTTGTATTTTGAGCTGTTGGGTCGGATTTTGCACGAAATCGCTGGCTTATGACGTTCCTCTTTGCGTCATGACATCATGTCCGTAAACACAGGAAAGACACTGTTCAGTTCAGTCCGTCACAATGACACAGTTCAGGATCGCTGCAGTCTGGATGGATGTTTATCTGAGTTGTTTACCTGCTATAATGCTTGGAATTGGATACAGTATGTTGTCTGGTAGGGTTGTCATGGTTTTATGAATCGAACATTGCTCGTGTGTTTACCGATCGCTATCCATTGTCACGGGAACTTACTGTGCAAGACTACTGTCCTTGTTGTGAAAAACCTGAGCTCCTGAAATAATAATGAATAGACAGAAGTATTAGCTACTTTTTAGAAGTTAGCCTGTATTCTGTATTGTGGATGATGCAGTCAACATGGGATTGCATCATATCCTGCAACATCTGGACAGACCAGGGACATATGCAAAGATCCTTTTTGTGGACTTCAGTTCGGCTTTCAACACCATCATCCCAGCTATTCTCCGGACTAAATTACACCAACTCTCTATTCCCATGTCTATCTGTCAGTGGATTACCAGCTTTCTGACAGACAGGCAGCAGCTTGTGAGACAGGGGTAATTCACTTCCAGCACCTGTACAATCAGCACTACTCTTCTCCCTCTACACCAATGACTGCATCACCAAGGACCCCTCTTTCATGCTCCTGAAGTTTGCAGATGACACCACTGTCATCGGCCTCATCCGAGATGACGATGATTCTGCATACAGAAGGGAGGTTAAACAGCTGGCTGTCTGGTGCAGTCAAAACAATCTTGAGCTGAACACGCTCAAAACGGTGGAGATGATTGTGGACTTTAGGAGGAACACCCCAACACTGACCCCCCTCACCATTCTAAACACCACTGTGGCAGCAGTGGAGTCATTCAGGTTCCTGGGCACTACCACCTCACAGGACCTGAAGTGGGAGACACACACTGACTCCATTGCAAAAAAGTCCCAGCAGAGGTTGTACTTCCTTCACCAGTTGAGGAAGTTCAACTTGCCACAGGCGCTGCTGATACAGTTTTACTCAGCAGACATTGAGTCTGTCCTCTGTACTTCTGTAACTGTCTGGTTTGGTTCAGCTACGAAATCGGACATCAGAAGACTACAAAGGACAGTTCGGACTGCTGAGAGGATTATTGGTTGCCCCCTGCCCTCTCTTCAAGAACTATACACTCCCAGAGTGAGGAAAAAGGCTGGAAAAATCACTCTGGACCCCACTCACCCTGCCCACTACCTTTCTGAACTGTTGCCTTCTGGCCGACGCTTCAGAGCTCTGAGCACCAGAACCGTCAGGCACAAGAACAGTTTTTTCCCTCAGGATATCCATCTCATGAACAGTTAAAACTGCCCCTTTGAGCAATAATTAATGTGCAATACACAGTTTAGTCTTTTTATATTATCCAACACATCCAACCTCTTCTGCCATTACATTCCCTTGCACTGTATATAACCAATTTGTATTTAGATTTGCACTACGTATGTGTATGTATGCATGTATATGTGTGTGTGTGTGTGTGTGTGTGTGTGTGTGTATAATATATATATTAGTTGTGCTCAAAAGTTTGCACACCCTGGCAGAAACTGAAATTTTGGCATTGATTTTGAAAATATGAAAAACTGTCTTTTATTTAAGGATAGTGATCATATGAAGCCATTTATTATCACATAGTTGTTTGGCTCCTTTTTAAATCATAATGATAACAGAAATCACCCAAATGGCCCTGATCAAAAGTTTACATACCCTTGAATGTTTGGCCTTGTTACAGACACACAAGGTGACACACACAGGTTTAAATGGCAATTAAAGGTTAATTTCCCACACCTGTGTCTTTTTAAATTGCAATTAGTGTCTGTGTATAAACAGTCAATGAGTTTGTTAGCTCTCACGTGGATGCACTGAGCAGGCTAGATACTGAGTAATGGGGAGCAGAAAAGAACTGTCAAAAGACCTGCGTAACAAGGTAATGGAACTTTATAAAGATGGAAAAGGATATAAAAAGATATCCAAAGCCTTGAAAATGCCAGTCAGTACTGTTCAATCACTTATTAACCCTCTGGGGTCTGAGAGTGTTTTGGGCCCTGGAGAAGTTTTGACATGCCTTGACATTTGTGCTTTTTTCAGTTGCTTAAAAACATATTAATGGCTAAAGTCTGATATCACTGTATTCAGGGGCAACAATAAAATGTGAACAACATGTATGTGCATGTTTGTATTTTTGAGAAAATAATGTTTATGCGTGGTTTAAAAAAAAAAAAAAAAATTGTAAGTCACTGAAATAAGGCCATATAACACGTACTAAACATTTGTTCACAAGACTTTTAAGAACTGGATCTTGTAGCCTAGAGTTTTTGCTACAGACATTATGTGAAACCTATCCTGATCACTCATCCATACGAAACAATATAGTCATTTAACTTTTGTAAGACACTTTGAGTGTTAGGCCATATGCGAGGAGGCGTGGATGATCATGAATATTGATGAGATTCACACCTGAGGAGACAAAGACCCCTCCCCTGAGAGAGAATGAATGTTTGTAGCTTATTCACAAAATCAAGTTTAAGTTAAAAGTAATCTGACTATACATTTTCTTTACATAAAGACTTTACTTTAGACCTACACTACCATTTAAAAGTTTTACATCAGTAAGATTTTTTAATGTTTGTAAAAGAAGACTTCTGCTCCCCAAGGCTGCATTTATTTGATCCAAAATACAGCAAAAACAGTGATATTGTGAAATATTTAAAATAACTTTTCTATTTAAATATATTGTAAAATGCAATTTATTCCTGTGATGTAAAGCTGAATTTTCAGCACCATTACTCCAGTCTTCAGTGTCACATGATCCTTCAGAAATCATTCTAATATGCTGATTTTCTAATATGGGCATATTTACAGCACATTTTACACATTTACACCCGATCAGATATTTGCAAGCACAAGCTTCGTTGATGAAAATGAGGCAGCATAAACACTAGTTAAAATATCATCTAAATATTCATATTATTTTTATATCATATAGCATACAATTTAAATACCTTCTTTAGCCAAAACAACATTTAAATGTTACTAAAACTTGCCTGTTAGGACATATTTCAAATTTCATTATTTTTAATACTGGCTGGCAAGTCTGGAAATAGTCCAGCTAGTAAAATATGTACATGTTTATATAAAATAGCATGTCAACTAATATGTAAGTAAAACTAAATGACTCATCCGGAATTGTATCCTCGGCTGGATCAAGACACTCTTCAAAATGTAAACGTTCCTCGTCGGAGTCCCGCTCTTCTTCTGAGGAAAATGTGAACTCTTCGTCACTATCCAGGACCATCTGTAGAGCTTCCTCACCTGTGTAGCGTGCCATCTTCCAAACGCGCAGGAAAGTGAATGAATCTGATGATGAACTTGATGTTTTTTAAGGCATTGTTGGGGGTGTTTACCGTTTGCATTGATCGCCTCAGCACATTACTGTATGAATAGCGCCCTCTGCTGGTGGGTGGGATCACATTAGAGATAATGAGCTGAGCCCATAGAAACTGTACATTGCTTTGTTTCATACAGATTAGATTGCAGGAGAATATTTGTTTTAAATTGGAATTGTTTTATTTAAAAGTAGACATTTGAAGCTTTCTTTAGACATATGTTTCATGTTTGTGTGATAAATATTCGTGGAGTTTCAGTTCATTTTTTTTTTTTTTTTTAACGTGTTTCAGAAAGATGCTCGCGGAGACAGAGACGGCTGAAAGCGCACCTTGTTTATTTTCTTTATTTTACAAAAGCACAAGGTTTTGTTGTTATTGTGAGTGTACACAAATAAAAGTAGACCCTTTATAGTTTCTAATGATGTCTTACACTTATCTGTATGCCCAAAAATGAGTATTATTAAGTATATTAAGTTGTTTCCACTCCTTGAAACAACCACACCATCTTTTTCCAGAGCAGCCTGTATTTCTCCTGAGGTTACCTGTGGGGTTTTCTTTGTATCCCGAACAATTCTTCTGGCAGTTGTGGCTGAAATCTTTCTTGGTCTACCTGACCTTTGCTTGGTATCAAGAGATCCCCGAATTTTCCACTTCTTAATAAGTGATTGAACAGTACTGACTGGCATTTTCAAGGCTTTGGATATCTTTTTATATCCTTTTCCATCTTTATAAAGTTCCATTACCTTGTTACGCAGGTCTTTTGACAAGACCAAAATAGAGCTTTATGGTCACAACCATAAGCGCTATGTTTGAAGAGGGGTCAACAAGTATTGCGCAACCCTGTTCATTCATCTGCTTAGCGAGCCATCGTGTCTGGATCTACTTCTGAAACAATCTGTCTTTACTGAACACATTTCGATTGTTTCCTCTTCTGTCCTTGAACCCTCTTGGCCTACAAACCCTGCGTTCTGACCTGCTTTAAAAGGATGTTATGTGTCTGTAATCAGTAATATTAATGCACAGCTGGATTGGGGCAGGGATGTTGAGTAATTAGTAGCATAACTATGCTCGGCCCAAAGTGATGACTTTACATGCAGGTTACACAAACATATTTGAGACTGAGCGCATTTTGAGTGTGAATGAGTGTTATTATGTGTGTGTAACTGTGTGTGCGCTCATTCCCATCATGAAGGTTCTAGAGCACTAATCTGACGAAAGGGAAGCTGCCTGTCTCCTTTATGAGATGCAAAGTTATTTTCCGCTCGGCTGCTACAATGATGAGACGAGTCTCGTTGCCTTTATTATTTTAAATGATTTCATGATTGAAATGCTGAAATTCGTGGAATGAGCTGACGGCAGGTCCTCCGCCGGATGCATGATAATGCGCTCTTGTGGCACTTCTTTGAAACCTGTCCCCAGTGCATTGAGGAACGTGGAACTGCTGTTCTGAACGAGGAGCCTGTGCTGCACTCCGTCTGACTTGATAAGTGTTCACACTCACTGTGAGAAGTGTGACTGAGTGGAAGATGGGGGTTGTGATTGGCCAAAATTGGCGGTCTGAAAAATGAAGCCTGAAGGTTACAGACAGACATGTTTTAAAGCAGATTTGTATTATTATAAGCTCTCAATTTGATTTCGATTCGATATCAATTCATATCATAATGTCCCTTTTGCTTACATATGAAATAAATCTCTCTCAGCTAATTCTGTGAATTATACAGGATACCTTCTAACTTAGTACAATATGAAAATATTAATTTTACTAATTATATTTTTTTAGTTTTTCATCATTTTGGTCACATTTTAGCTTTTTAAAAATGAACAAATCAATGTATTCAATAAATATAATATTATATCGCCTATACTGTATTATATTTTGTTACATTTTTATTGTTTAATTGCATAATTTGTACCATTTACAAGTGTTTACATTGATTGAACACATGCTTAAAAACGGTACTGTCTCTTTAAGCTAATCCTGCATTTCTGTAAACAGTGTCTTTAAATGAGCGCATGTTAATGAGAGAGACTCAAATGTCTATCTCATCTGTGCTATGCCTGATTAGAATTAAATGTTTTTTTTTTTTATATATATATATATGAACAACCGACTGTAAAGAACAGAAAGGGTATTAAATGGGTCAGGTGTATCTCGTCTTTGGACGTGCATTAAACTGGTACAACTTTAAATATTTATTTTGCATTGTGTATAGTGTTTTTTCTTACCATCTTTTTTTTTTTTTTATTATTATTTTGGTTCATCAATTTTTTTTTTCTCCCCAATTTGGAATGCCCAATTCCCAATGCGCTCTAAGTCCTCGTGGTAGCGTAGTGACTCGCCTCGATCCGGGTGGCAGAGGACGAATCTCAGTTGCCTCCGCGTATGAGACCGTCAAGCCGCGCATCTTATCACGTGGCATGTTGAGCGCGTTACCGCGGTGACATAGCGGGTTTGGAGGCTTCATGCTATATTCTGCGGCATTCACGCACAACTCACCACGCGCCCCACCGGGAGCGAGAACCACATTATAGCGACCACGAGGAGGTTACCCCATGTGACTCTACCCTCCCTAGCAACCGGGCCAATTTGGTTGCTTAGGAGACCTGGCTGGAGTCACTCAGCACACCCTGGATTTGAACTCGCGACTCCAGGTGTGGTAGTCAGCGTCAGTACTCGCTGAGCTACCCAGGACCCCCCTCTATTTTTTCACTATTAATGTTTGTATAGAAGCCGTAAGAGAAACATTTTCAATTCAATTCAAATGTATTTTTATAGCACTTTCACAATATATATTATTCTAAAACCGCTTTACTGAGAAAATGGCCTAACAACACCCAATGAGCAAGCTAAACGTGACTGCTAAAGGTTCGATAAATATTCATGCGCTCTTCCTCTGCTCTCCTCTCATCTCAAGTATTTCCCTCATGAAAGCTCCAACGAGAACAAGTGAAAGCGGAACTTATATTACCAACATCTAACAAAATGAAAAGGCAAAGGTCTACTCTGACTAAAATCTGTGGCTCAAAGATCTCCGAAGGGTCTGTCCAAACACGGCAGATGTATGTTCTCTTTATCTGTCCTCTTCTCTGTCCCGCTCCATCTGTTCTCTCCGTCTCTTTCTCCGTCCCTTCTTTACCCTCATACCGAAAATCCCTGCCTCCTCCTCTCTCTTTCAGTCCTTTTCCAGGTCAGTACATTTTCAACCTTCAGAAACAGCTTGTTTAAATCAATGCTGAGGAGTGGCAGGGGACCAGCAGTAGAGCAGGAGGCTACAGGACTACATACATACTCACCTTACCTTCAACACTGTATACACATTTCTGCACGCTACACTCTCGCATGCTTAGTCATCCTCTCAGCGACAGCTCTTTCGGTTCTTACTGTTCTTTCTGCACAGTGACATTGATGTGATTTATGTTTAGATGGAGATTGTTTTTGGCCATTTCTCCACTGATTCCCAGAAGTGCCGTCACACACACACACACACTTTGACTTTCTCACCCCCATTTTACTATTCTATTTCTTCTAGTAGAAATGTGACAGAAATGAAGAAAGAAAAGAGAGGCTACAAGACAGACTAATATGGAAGTCATACAGACAATTAAATGAAAAAGGAAGAAAAAAAGAGAGTACAACTTACCCGAACCTGCCTTAAACCCCGCTGTTTCTCGGGTCCTGTTGGGCCCGGGTACATTTTTCCAAGTATGTCTTCAGGTTCAGGTTCGGGTTTGTAATTAATGAAAAAATAATCAGGCCTACCGAACTTGTTTCGCACATGCACAAGTTATGGGCCGTTTTCCTATGTAAACACTAGGGGTGTAACTGTTCTCAGTAAAAAATCGAACCGTGCAGTTCGCCAACCACAGTTCGATAAGCGTTTGCTCCACGGTTCATCTCTAGTTTAATAATGCATATGGATCACACAGTTTGGCAAAGAAAATAAAGCTACAAATAGACATGCAGTTGTAACCTCCGCTAATGCACTTGTATGGCTCTGTAGATGGACACACTCAGACTGTGTTTCACGTGGGTTAACTTTCTACAGAGAGAAGCTGTCCTATTAACTGTATGTTAAATCAGTTGATGACATCACAGTTCGCATGCGTTAGTTGGCAAAATGGCAAGCGGAGAAAACAAGCTCCTGCGTCATTTAAGTCTCCTGTCTGGGAACTTTTTCTTTATGCAGTCAATTACAACAGCAATGGTCAAGAAACGTTTGCAACACAGACACTGTTTGCAGACGTTGCTCGACGCGAATGCCGTATACTGGTAATACATCGATATTTGTTTCTTTATTTACACTGACATCACCTGAGGATATATAGCGCACAGTGAGCCCGAAACTGCACACAGACACACACACTCCCTTCCGTCTTTAAACAGGCACTCGGTGTTAGTTCGGACATGCATGAAACAAGAACTAAAGCGCTTGGGGTGTTCATTTTCAAAGTTATGTTGCCCTTACTCCATTGATGAAGATGTGGGATTTCCGCATATGATTAAAATACTCGAGTTGCATTACTCTATCCATTCTCGTATTCATTTTAATAGCAAGTTTATTTTTCTATAGTGATGTACAGATTCTGAACATTGAATATATATTGAGTTGAGTTTGAAATGCACTTTGTTGATGCATGTAGAGTAATAATGCAGGTATTAAGTTAAAATGTTTAGTAATTAAAGTTTTTAGGAAATGAAAATTAACCATGGTTTTACTATAGTAATATTGTAGTAACCATGACTGTAATAACAAGGACTGTTGTCACCATGGTTTTCTTAGCAGAAATCATAGTTGAAGTAGAATTAACCATGGTTTTATGTAGTAATACTGTAGTAGCCATATAGTAACTTTTACTATTGCATTGTAACCATGACAGTAACCATGTTAATTTTGTGGTTACTATGATTTTACTACAAATACAATGTTTAAACTATGGTTACTGTAGGGAAACCATAGTGATTTGTAGTAAGGGCAAATCTCTTGAAGTGTCCGTTTACCAAATAGAATATTTTTACTTTGGATTTGACAGTAATATTTTTTTTTTTTCCCTGAACATAAATACCAAACTATACTGAAACAGTGACCCTAAAACCATGATACAAACCGAACCGTGAGAAATTTGAACCATTACACCCCTAGTAAACACGTGCTGGACGGATGTCTTTGACCATTGCACCACATCTCGCTGTTTCTTCAGCGTATCGTGCAGGACAGCCACATTTTTTAGACACTGCGTCACGTTAAAAAGAACTTCAAGTTTTAAAAATGCATCTTGGGACACCTGCGTTCTGTTTTATTTGTTGTGCTGTGTCTAGCTTGTTTTTAGCACAGTTGTCGCAAACATTCAACATTGTGGTTGAAGAAGTTCAGGTTACACTGTGTACTTCATGTTACATTGTAACGCATGATTCCAGATTGTTCTGCACCGGGCAGTGTTTTAGCTCTTGTAAACGGTAAACCATTGTTTTTCCCTTCTGCTTTGGTGGGCAGTGGCCTCCTTGCATTTTTTAAAACCGTGCATGTTTGTCACAATACTGTTACGAATGTTGACTACGATACTTACATAAAATAGAACCAACAATACTTGCTTGGAGAAGAAATTATAGAGAGAGTGATTGATTTCAGGTTTGGGTCAGGTTCGGGCTTGAAATCTGGTCAGGTAGGGCTAGGTCACATAGTCTTGGGTACGGGTCCGGTTTGGGTTTCATTTTAAGGTCCTTGCAGACCTTAACTCAGATGGCATGGCCACAGACCGTCCACAGTCCCAGTTATGGCATACAAAACTGGACATTTGTAAGTGGCAATCAGATTGCCCGAGTTCTATGCAACATCAAGGGAGTCAACGTACACAAGTATTTGTTTTATGTATTTTTTTAGACCGCTGGAAAACAAGGTGCTTTAGATGCCGGACTGATGCTATGAATGCTTTTGAGAAATAACTAATTGCACCAGGTTAGTGGCATACAATATATATATATATATATATATATATATATATATATAAATATATGTGTGTATGTATGTTTGTGTGTATGTATGTGTGTGTGTGTGTGTTAAACGATACTTAGAACATTTTGTTTTGAGGCATTTAGTTGTGAGTAAATTATATACCAATGGGCAGAACTGTGCAATTAATTTTGTTTTCTGTCTCTGAAATAATCTGAATTTACTGCTTTTGGATTGACAAATTCTGATCACATATCCTAGACATGTTTTCCACTACTTCATTTCTGTCTCTACATCTGTTTGCGGAAACTGGGCTCTATTAGTTTAGTCACTTTTCTCCTCGCTGGTCTATTATTGTTGTATCATCGATTTCAGATTAACACGGCACATAAAAACAAAATGTTTGGTTTGCTTTGGTCGCTTTTTCAATCAGACAGTCTTTTTCCTGTCTAAGTGGCTTGGTACTGGCCAGAATAAGTGCAAAGTTAACCAGAATTTTTCCTGATAGTCAAACATTTGTCTCTATGCTAATACACCTTAGTCAATCTCTCTCAACAATGCTGTCTAGGTTGGAAGCTCGCTGGGTTTTGAAATAGTCTATTATTTAAAGCAGCCAGTTAATTATAATGCTACATTTTAAGAGAGTGTCTTCTTGCAACAAATACCATTCCTCTGATCACATCCCATAATCCTGTATGTGGGAGTTGCTGTGACAACCAACCACACTCTTTCTTTGCTACAGTAGACCTTTGACCTCTGGTTAACGGTTCTGCCTTATCAGCAAATAACCATACTGTTGCATGCACGCACACACATCAAAACATTTAAATGTTGTCGGTATCTTCATCATAAGAGACCGACCAAGAAAGGATGATTCAAGGTAAACCTTCCACCACCGTAAATGACATCTGTCGCATGCAGCTCATTCTGTGTGATCCTCACCGTTAACACTGAGAGATGCTAATGTTTGACACGCCCTCACTCACTCTGGGCCCCAAGTGCACTAGGTGCTAGTCATTTTATATTGAACTATGTGTGTTTCGGTGTGTGTGTATACGAGCATTCCCTCTCTGCTCACCCACCCGTTTGGAATAGACTAGCAACAGTTCGGCGGTGCTGACAGGAATCCAATTGACCATTGCTAATGGCAGACAGACAAGAGAGAGTGGGTGAACACGGCATGACCTGCAGGGAGAGAGAGAGAGAGAGAGAGAGACAGGACAACAAATGTCTCTCCCCCATCTCTCTTGGGCACAACCTAGAAACTTATAATTCAACACTTTTAATCACTAAGTATGCTAATCTAGTCATCTATTAGAGTTGTATGAAAATCATAAATCAGGACTGACTGTTTCAGTGCAGTAAATCAGTACAGTTTGCCTCAAATCATCTTAATTAAAATGAGAATAGCTTCCTTCCAAAACCTAGTGAGCTGCCTACCTGGACACCACTTGAGTCGAGAGGAATGTCGACTATATATATGTACTTGTATTGCTTTCAATACAAAAAGGAAGCATTAAAAAATAGTTCAGTCTAATTAGAAATGGACAATTTACCCTATATTTGTGTGTGCTATGTGTTATGTTTATTAAGCGGCTTTCGCATGACTCGCGTTGGGGCGTCAAGTGCCACTTTGCCCTTCACATGACAAGCATTACAGAAAGCACCATTTAGGGGCGGTTTTACACGTTTGCCAGGCAAGAAAGTGGGAGGTGTGCTCAAACATGTAATTGGAGAACAGAAAAAGACCTGGCAATTGCTTTAATCCATTAATTCATTGCAGAAAGTAATAAGAAGACTCGTTTACGTTAAGGTCTTAAGATGTCCTTGGTGAATTTAATTCAAAAACTAATTTAAACTAAAAACTAAAGAGGTCTCTAGATGCTCCGAAACTAAGGTAAATATTAATAAATGAAAATAAATTATAACATTCAATATCTCTTCATAAAGTTGGACTGTTTTTAAAGATGTTTTGTTGTTTTGTAAAATATATCACAATGGTGTAAAATTGGACCTGCCATTGCAAAGACAGACTGCATGTATGCAAACTGCCTGACGATCATTGGCAGATGTTTTGAAAGGTCGGCGTTAACGGTGTCAAAGGTTGAAATTGTTTGAACTTTGAGTGCCGCAGTAAAACATTTGAGGGAAGTGAAATGCTGCACCAGGAGGGTGGGGTGGGGACTCTCAAGCTGACTCTACTCCATGGTGTTCTATGTATTTGACACCGCTGATGCGAGTCATGTACACAACCTTTTATTGTATTACATTGTTAGCTTAGCAACAAGCTAACGTCAGTCTATTGTAATCAATTGCAAACTTCCATTTTGCTTCACGTGAGCACTGCTATTTGTTTAATGTGCAGAGTTTCAAATCAGTCAAGTTTAAATTCAGGTAGGATGTTGCCAATGTAGACATCGAGGCATCTCACTAGGCTTTGGAAAAGAGCTAATGGGATTAGTTCCTCAGCCCTGTATTGGCATACACAATTTCAGTTATCATTACAGAGTGTTCCTTGGTTCATAAAAGTCAATACGCAATGACAAGCTCGCAGCTCTGCCATTTCACACAGCCAGAATTTCTAAGACTGAACTTTAAACTCTGCTCTCTTCTGATTGTGAAAGTAAAGACAAAGTGCTGCTGTGATTAACTGTTCCTATCGATTGTTTTATGTCTTTACTCATTGCTGGAGGCATTAGAGGAATATTCCAAGCTCAACTGGAAGCATTTGTGGCATAATGTTGATTGCCACAATAACTAATTTTGACTCGTCCCTCCTGTTCTCAAAAACAAAAAAAAAGCAAACATCTGGGTTACAGTCACTTACAGTGGAAGTGAATGAGGCCAATCCATTAACGTTTAAATACTCGCTGTTTCAAAAGTATAGCCACAAGACTTAATATGTGTGTTAACATGATTTTAGTGTGATACAATCGCTTACTAACCGCATCTGTGTAAAGTTATATCCAATTTTTCAACTTTGTTGGCATGAAGACCTAACACTGTAAACTCTAAAGCCCTAAAACAACGATTTGTACAAGTTAACATGTCATATAATACACGAGTTTTAACAGAAGAATTAATGTTAGTGCTTTTATAAAATTATAAGTTTCACATTTCTGCCTTTAAACTCTCAAAAATTGGCCCTATTCACTTACATCGTACGTGTCTCACTGTAACCTTGTTTTGGGACAAGTCAATTCATTTTTGTGCCACAAATGCTTTTGATTGAGCTGAACTTGTATTGAGCCTGAAATATTCGTTTAATAGAGACCATGTAGGCAGCTGTTGAGCACCTCTCTTTGAGACAGTCGTACCCCCAATATAACCATTGATTTACACTAATTCTAGGCATTGCAGAGCACTTTGAATGTGGTTTGACTTCTTTGAAGCACATCAACAGCATACTGTAGGTCAGACAACCTATTCAAAGCTCAGAGTAACTTTGTTTGTTTAGTTAGTCAGGTCTTTACTAACAACACATTTCTGTTTCTGAAAACCATTTCACTAAAGTGCTCTGAAAACCGTTTCTGAGTGTCCAGGCAGCTCATTTACTAACTTTGAGTCTTGTGTTTTGCTTTGAAGTTTTGCCTTCAATTTGTCTTAGTGCTGCTCTTTAACGTAAACAAAACGGCACAGTTTTGTACGAAACCAAAGCAATTACTGTAGTGAAATTTTCTCCGCTCACTGTAACCCTCCATAGCGGGTCTGTATCTCCCTGAATTGTCTCCTGTCGAACTGAATTTCACACGAGCGAGTGGGGAAATAGCGAGGGCCTTAGTTCTGGCACGGCCGCAGTAATTAAGTTCAAACGATGACTTGAAAATGGAGACCAGCTCTGTAATGAGAAAACAGGTGATTTCAGGGTGAGGGAGAATGCAGAGTTGCATCCTAATTTCTGCACCCTGTGCTTATCTCGTTCCCCTCGCTCTCCACCTTAACGCAGTTAAAGGCCATTTATGCAGATGAGATGCAAGGATTTTAATCCCCTATTGGCTAGCTGTTTTCTGGGAGAGTGGGTGGAGTCTAATCAGACACATCCGACTTGGCAGGAGTCAGGTAGATTTGTATAGAGAGTGGCTATATCAGATTAGTGCGGGGTTATGTGAGGTAGACAGGCAGATGTTGTGATCTATATTAAGGCTTATGAGAGCCCCGGTTCTGTACTCAGAGTTTGCCAGGCATCAATCACTTGAAAGAGCATTTTAGACTCTTTCTGACACACTTTGTTCAGTTCACGTAGAGTAGCGTCTCACGGTTAAACCAAAGGTTAAATAGATTCAAAGAGATACAAGTGTTGAAGTTTGCAGAGACTGCACGGATGCTTCATTTCAGCAGGGCATGACGAACTGGTTAATGGCTGGTGTCGTACAGCGTGTCCAGAGAGAGCGAGGCCCAGCGAGTAGCTTTGGCAGTATCGGTGGATAATGGTGTGTGGGTGGCGAGGAGATGGATAGTGTTTTCAGGAGTTTCCTCATCTCAGCTGTGTGTGGGATTCTCCCCTTAACCCCTCATCAGTCATTTGCACACACACACACACACGGATGCTGACTATGGCTTAACGGCAAAGACGGTATGCGTGTGAAGCTGCCTCACTCTCTAAACTCCCAACTACCATTGCTCTGCTGCTAACTGTCTCACAGTTGCATTTGCAAATCTTTAAGTTGCATTAATCAAAACAGTCCAGTAAGTGTTGTTTATGTTCACTCAGCAATCAGACATGGGAGGTCTGATAGACACACCTACAGACAGCTGCTATCATGACGTGCTTACAGCCAGTTTCAGCTTTATATGCTGTGAGAAATTAACATTTGTGGGTGTGATTGTAGCACTGGCTTTGATTCACATTTGCTAAAAAAATAAAAATAAAAAAAAAACTGCGGTGTATGTGTAAGTGACAGACACTGATTGCTATTGAATCAGACTGAACTTACACCTTCAACATTTTGGTTTAAGCTGTCAGCACTAACCCTCATCTCTGACCACTTGCTCTACAAAAATCTAGGTCTTGTTTAATTCTATTAATGTTGCAATTTATACTTTTGATACAACTATTGATAGTTTGTGGTTTCATTTTAGTAATCGACTGGCCTTAGTTGTTGACTTTTTGTCATGAAGTACCATTTTTAATTTTCCTTGTTAATCACTGTGCCAAGTTGATTTACATTGCACTGTTCTGAAACCCCCCAAAAAAAAAATTTACTACAGAACAACTGACACAAAGAGGACCCGTTTTCTTGCATGATGCACCAAAAGTGAAGCACTGCCTGAATTGATCTCCACCATGGTTTGGACGTGCAGTCGAGGGCAGCTTCGTCACACTTTATTTGTTTTTAGCTTCTAGGCCTGCACAATTAATTGTATTTTGACCGTTATCATGGTTTCGGGGACATCAGAAGACTACAAAGGACAGTTCGGACTGCTGAGAGAATTATTGGTTGCCCCCTGCCCTCTCTTCAAGAACTATACACTTCCAGAGTGAGGAAAAAGGCTGGAAAAATCACTCTGGACCCCGCTCACCCTGCCCACTACCTTTTTGAACTGTTGCCTTCTGGCCGACGCTTCAGAGCTCTGAGCACCAGAACCGTCAGGCACAGGAACAGTTTTTTTCCCTCAGGCTATCCATCTCATGAACAGTTAAAACTGCCCCTTTGAGCAATAATTAATGTGCAATACACAGCTTAGTCTTTTTATGTTATCCAACACATCCAACCTCTTCTGCCATTACATTCCCTTGCACTATCTGTATAAAACGTGTGTATTTGTCCAAATATATATATATTTGTCTTATTGTGTATTTCTATATATGCTTAGCAATTGAAATAACTAAACAGTCAATAAACCATAAATATTTGAAATCTATACAAGTTTTAGGTTGAAGTTGAGCTTGTTTAGGTTGTAGACACATGCATATGCTATAAAGTGAACCTGCAGAGTTGCGTTCACAAATGCATGTTTAGCACGAACTGCTCCATGGAAATAAAACGAACTAAACTTTGAGCACCTCCTGAGATGGTCTGAGGTCATTTGTAGCATTCTCATTGACACCACTATTCTTGTAAACAGTTTTCAGATGACTGAAACAGAAAAGAGTGAGAACTCTTTACAAGCGCGTTACATGAGACACGCTCCCGCTGCACGCCTCGAACAAACAGCCCATCATAGGTGTGCATCGACAGCTTTTCTTTGGTCAGTTCTTTATAATAGAATAAAGTTTGTTTCTTCAATCGTGTGTCTTTGTGTCTAACAGCGTTTCCTATTTCATGTGTCACAAGACGTCTTGCAGTTAGCCCGCCACAGTGGCGGATAGATGAGCAAAATTACCTGCCACGCACTTTTGGCGGGTGCTAATTTCATACCCTGGACTATTATATATATATTTGGCGACTTCTCATCTCCATGGTTTTTTGATCATCGTCTATCAATGAGTGTCGCAATCAGGATATTTGTCAGATATTGTCAATATCCGATTACATCATCCTATCGCCCAGCCCTAATACACAGAACAGTTGTGGTCTGAGTTCGGTTCACTCCCTTGCGCTGACCGCATTATATTTAAAGTGCTACAGATTCACTTCAGTTGCACATTTGTGTAATTCCAAATGTGTGGAATATGACGGATACTTTCCTGCACAAGTACTTTTTCTTTCTTGCTTTCGTTTTACACACTGACCTTTTGTATAGCTATCATGATGAAGTGTATGGAAACATTTTCTGATGCATTTTAATCTGAAAGCATATTTCTCTGATACACTGTACAGTGATAATTCAATATATTGTGTGACGAGAGAGCCTTTAACCTCCTGTTGTGAAGCTCATGTCTTTCTCAAGAGCCTGTTCTTGTCTGTTCAGTCATGGTGCTCAGTGGAGGATTAGACCAGCTCCTATGTTATTATTTTCTATTATGCTGCTGAATAGGAATAATGGAACATCCTCAGCGTATGTGATTTCTGCACATTCTTCTCAGAGCTGTTATTGAACATCTAATAAGCAGTTCAGTTGGGTAGGCCCATCTGCTCCCAAACGCTGACTCACGCCTGGGGTGTCATACACTGCCACACTGTCGACTTAATCGTTGTGTCTGTGAACGCTTGTTGCAAAAATCTTGCTCTAAACTGCTATAGATGCTTTATTATATGAGAGAAGTGGCATTGACTTACCTGTCAAACACTCTTCAGATGAGGCCAACGGGGATGAAGCAGAGTGCTTTAGAAAATACCTCTGTCTGTGAATTGATGAAACAGCATGTGTGCAATTCTGTCGTGTACATTATAGCCGCATGCTGAGAAGCCGGGTCAGGGTACCAGCGACATAATTTTCTGTCGAGGGGGGGCTGTACTGAGTTTGTAATCCAATTTTGCAAGTTTCCAACACATGAACTACTCTTAAAATTCTAGCTTAAATGTGGAAAGTGTCATTTCATACTATGTTTTACAGATGGTGGCACCAGCACCTGATTTGGTAGTACTGGTTGAAAAAAATAATAATAATAAAAAAAAGTTTTTGTCCTTAAGTTTTTGATATTTAAAAACAAACAGTTTATAATAGTGATATTTGTGTATTGCACAAATAAGTTCAATTACCAGTAATATTGCATATTTTGTCACATAGCAATTAAATGCTATGCAGAGTGCTGGTGGCATAGTGGACTAAAGCACTGAACTGGTAAGCAAAATGTTGTTGGTTCAATCCCCACAGCCACCACCATTGTGTCCTTGAGCAAGGCACTTAACTCCAGGGGGATTGTCCCTGTAATAAGGGCACTGTAAGTCACTTTGGATAAAAGTGTCTGCCAAATGCATAAATGTTAAATGTTAAAATGTAAATGTACCTCTGACAGTAAAGCACTGATTTTGATTCGGTTTCCAAATGTAAAATTACTGATTTTGACAACAGTTACATTATATAGGCCTGAGTTTAAATATTCTTAGTGTGACAGAAGGAAAACTGTGTACCGGTAACACTTTACAGTAAGGTTCCAATTGTTAACATTAGTTAACATGAACTAACAATGAACAGTACTTTTACAACATTTAATAATATCGGTTAATGCGGATTTCAGCATGTACAGTATTAATGCATTTTTAAAGTTAAAAGTTGTATATGTTAACATTAGGTAATGTGTTATGAACTAACATGAACTAACAATTAACAATTTATAAACTAGCATTAACCAAGATTAAAAAATTCATTGTTAGGTCATGCTACCTAATGCATTAACAAATGGAACCTTATTAAAAAGGTGTTAACGAAAAATTATTGGTCCATAATAATTCTGAAAATGTAACAGTTCGGTAACACTTTCTGAAGCCCATATTTATAATGGATTGTAAAAGCATTATAATGCATTAGTGATGTCTCATAATACACCTTATAATATGTTATAATGTCTCATAAATAATAATACATAACACATTATAATACTTGTGTTTTCATAGTTATACCTTAGAGTCTAATGCATTATAGCACAAGCAACATCCAATTTTATCTGCAGAAGTTATAATGTATTTTATATATCTGTAATGTGTATAATAGGTATGCTTTAAGGAAAGTGACAAAAGCAATATCTTACAAATATCTTATGGATGTTTATAAGTAGTTATAAGACATAACGAGTCATGCTGGAAGTTATAAACATTACACATGGACAAAATACAAAATAACACATATTCACTGTACATTCTGAGATATTGTGAAAAACACTTCAAGGTTCAAATATATCAGAAACAAATATGCATGTTGATCACACAAGTAGCCGATCTTCACCCCCAAGAATATAAAATAAATTAATCAAACTGATTCTATACTGGACTCTGTTCAATTAACTTTAATGTGTGTGCATCTTATTTGGAGACGTATTTTATAAATCACTTCCATTATAGAAGTTTGACTTGTATGTTATAAGTTTATGTTATGACTGTTTATAAGAAGATATTTCTTTTGTAACTTAAAGCAGACAAAGCCTTTTGACTGTTTACACTATACAGCACTTATACGATTATCTTTATTAACTTCTGCTGTGTTAAAATTGGATGTGGCTTGTGTTATATAATGCATATTACTCTAAAGTATAACAGCGAATAAGGGAAGTCTTACAATGTATTATAACTGTAGCTATAATAATTTATGTGAAGTTATAACTTATTATGAGACATTATGAATGCAGTATAATGCCTTTACAATGTATTATAAATATGGGCCTCATAGAAAGTGTTACCCATAGTTCTTTAATAGTATCCATAGTTTAACCATGATATTTGTAATAAGACTCTGGTAACCACAAGTCAAATCCATGCATTCATTTCTCACTACCATGGTTAGTAACTATTTTAAATGAAAGTAAATACCTTTTTAAAACTATACAATTAAAAACTATAAATAATATTTATATCTGCAGAAAAAGTGGTCTCAAAGCACTTTTTAAAAAGGTAAAAATTAGCATTTAACCAACATCAGTGACACCCCACGGTTATAAACTGTCTAATAGAAGTTGGAAAGTGTTGTCAAGTTTGACTCTGGTGATGGAAGGGCAACATCATTATGAATCCCCCTCTTGTATTAGTGTTGATATTGATGTCCGTGCTATGAAGCGTGTGGTCACACATCGCTGCTTTTCACTCTCCCCTAATTCTAATGGAAATGTTTAAAGCGCTCCGTGTGTGAGAGCACAGTTGCAGGGCTGTTGAGAGAAAAGCTGATTTAGCCCACCTTTCTCACTATCCTCTTCCCCAAATCAGGATTTATTGTGATCGCAGACTGTGGCCGTAATCTGCCGCACACAACAGGGAATAAGCCTCGTTATCATGTGACTTATACTCTGTCCTGGCCCACCGTCAGTAGCTATATTTCCTGCTCATTTAAGGGACCAATGCTGCAACTATGGATCTGTTGGAGATCTGCGAGCTGTGCAGCATAAATACAGAAATATCTCTCTCAGCCATTCACGGTGGGGCTTTTTTGCCAATCCCACAATCCTTTCCAAGAGAGTTTTTGATGCAGCAGATGAGTGTTAGATGTATCGGTAAGGTGTAAAAGTAGAGTGAGATTATGGGTTTGTGTATTAAAAGTGTATAAACATTTTAGAGTCAGCTAGTGTCCCTATAAAATACTTAAATTCGCCGCTCATCAGTGCTACACAACATTATAAAACCTGCTTTGTCCAATTTAATCTCAAAGTATATTTATCCTACACTGCAAATAGTTCTCTGTTTTGATGTGAACTCTGTCAGGCTTATGGTGCTGCAGAATGCACTTTGAGCTTTATTACACCACAACAGGAAACAAAAGCATTGTGATATTCCTGCTTAAGCCTGTATTCAGCTCAACAGTATGCAATTAAGGTGTATACACAGGATCTGAACACTTGCCAAGCACCAAACTGGCCTGGCAAGTACAGTCCTGCACTTTTCATGGGGTGTTCACCTTATGCGCCAGAGAAACTAGTGTGCAGCCATCCTGAAAATTTTGTATCTGAACTTCCATTCTAGCGGTTCTATATAGATATCTATGGTGGTGATGTCAAAGTGTAATTAGCTAGCGAAGTGGATTTACAGGTTATAGAGATGTCATAAGCTATCATGAGTATTTTAAAGTGTTCAGAGGATGTCGTAACAACTGGAAGCAGAGCGGGGAGAATTTAAAACAAGAGTATTTCATTCATAAATACACAAGATCTTAACCTTCATGCTGTGGACGTACTGATATTCAACTGTGCTCATGAAACTCCAAGAGATCACACAAAGTCATTAAAAATATATCTGTATATCTCGCGTTAAACCGGGACGGGGGAAGGGGTGCAACTATATTAATACACACACAAATACACACACACACATGTGAAAGTGTTGATTTATTTTATATTCCGTTTACAACTATTTTAATCACATTTAAGCCTCTAAAAAGTGTAGGGTGACAAATTAATTTAAAAAAAGTACAATTGTAATTTTCTTTCATTTTGAACTTGCATGTGTAATAATACGAGCTGTCACTGTAATACATTTCATATCAACTACACATTTTAACATTATTAACAACACTGAAAAAAATTAAAAGCAGCTCCATTGAATATAAAACAGTACAATTGACAATTAAAATCAACCCAATACATTTATGTTTGAGATGAACATAATTATATTATGTAAAGTCCAAGTAAAATTCAACACAGTCATAAAGTGATATGATTACATTGATATGAAATGATCACATTGATTTGGACTTATAATGGATAGTGTTCACTCAACATGATTTTTACTGCTTTCTCAATTTGCCTAATTAGTTAATCCAATTCAGTTCTTTAGTATTGGGTCGCAACTTAATTTCATTGTGTACACTACAGCTATGTTTACTTAATCCAGTTGCACAGCAAATAGGCCACAGGTGTTAAATTTCACACTTTTCTGGTGTCTATATGAGTCCCATTTGCTTGGTGTTCAAGTAACCCTTTCAAAAGTGTTGAATATGTACACTGCAATAGTGTTAATCATTTTACACCAAGAGAGTAAAAATATACTCGTGTGAATTAAATATCACTCTGTGCAAGTGTGCATTAAAGTCGAATTCAATGTTTAATTTTACACTGACGGGGTAAATATATACTGCCTAGCACACAGTACTCTGAAAAAGTGTGTATTTCTCAACGTATATCTTGACTGCATTTAACACCCTTATGAAAATGTAATTTCCATGTGGTTCCCTATACATTTCTTAGCATTCCTCAAAATGATTGTGTATTCAGTATTTAAATAAACAACACAAGCTTCCAAAAGAGCTTGATTTATTTTAATGCAAGGCACAAAGGCTGCAAAAATCAGTATAACTTTGTAAGAATCACAGTTTAGTATAGAGGGTTTACCACATTAGGTACAGAAATATAGCATTTAAACACTATATAAAAGTCAAACACTGCCTTGGCTACAGGTCAGAAGATGGAGATATGTACTTGTTGTAACATGAGTGTCCCATAACATGTAACATCAATAAATGTTCGTTCGTTAAACTCTGTGATCAATGAAGATCTATGCCATTTTCAAAGTCAAATAAAATGCATAAAACGATTCAAAATCTTCCTTTCACTTTGTCCTAACCACCGTATCATAGTTTTCGCCATGCGATCTACGGACCAAACTACTTATCTAAGTTCCCATATTCAAATGAAGAAGTCTTATCTTGGTATTTCACTTATAACATTCATCGGATGCCAAGCAGACCAAACTGCCTGCCAGTTTTTCAAACGGAGTTCATATTCAAACGTGGAGCATGTCGACTCTATACAAGTTCCTGTATGTAAAATAAACGAGAAAATAACATGTATGTACAAGAAAGGCAGTTCCACTATGAAAAAAAAACAAACGTGCATCATATGAAATGGGGGTTTTGGTGAGATGTTTTTTGTTTCAAACATTTTACACCAAAACAACCATTTTTAGTCGAACCTTAATGTCAAGCTTGTGTATGAGCGTGAAAAAAACGAGGCAGCTACTATTAAATGAAAATTATGAGTCACACCTGGGACTTATTATGAAAGGAACGTTTCACGTATCTGCTCACAGACACGGATTTCATAGTTGAAGTTAAAGGATGGGATGGCTTAATAAAGTTTCAGTAACCTTATAAAACAAAATACAAATGTAAATTTACCTTTTGTGTTATTTGCTTTCATCTCAAGTTTCCACCGAAATATCCGCCATTTTTGTAATTTGAGTTGCTCATCAAATGCGGACTGTTGACTCAGTTTACTTCAAGTTCCCGTATGTAAAATAAACACCGAATGGATGTTCAGAAGTGCAACACCAAACAATCACACCACTAGAAGGTGTGTCATGTCTGAATGTGATCTGCCAGGTCCAATTTACCTTCGCGGGTGTCGGAAAAAACATTTAGAATGACAGAAAAAACACCTCACAAGCATTTTCACGTAGTAAAGTGGTGCTGTAGACTCTCACCATCAACTCCTGGTGAAAAATACTTTCTGTGCTCCCACACAATTCATTTGCATCGACTCTTCTTAGTAGCTTCAATACAAACAGGAAGTTAGATGACAAAATTCGGTAGAGCGTAGCACGGAAAAGGGGCGGAACTGAATAAGTTGAATAGGCCTGCCAACATCTGTGCAAAATAAAACACTTACTTGCCATTTTGCTAATAACCTTTGTTTTTTTTTTTTTAATCGCAATGTAAGAACAAAGTAGGGCTGGAATAAATAAAAATGTGTGTAAATACACTATATTGCCAAAAGTATTCGCTCATCTGCCTTTAGACGCATATGAACTTAAGTGACATCCCATTCTTAATCCATAGGGTTTAATATGACGTAGGCCCACCCTTTGCAGCTATAACAGCTTCAACTCTTCTGGGAAGGCTTTCCACAAGGTTTAGGAGTGTGTTTATGGGAATGTTTGACCATTCTTCCAGAAGCGCATTTGTGAGGTCAGACACTGATGTTGGACGAGAAGGCCTGGCTCACAGTCTTCGCTCTAATTCATCCCAAAGGTGCTCTGTCGGGTTGAGGTCAGGACTCTGTGCAGGCCAGTCAAGTTCTTCCACACCAAACTCGCTCATCCATGTCTTTATGGACCTTGCTTTGTGCACTGGTGCGCAGTCATGTTGGAACAGGAAGGGGCCATCCCCAAACTGTTCCCACAAAGTTGGGAGCATGGAGTTGTCCAAAATCTCTTGGTATGCTGAAGCATTCAGAGTTCCTTTCACTGGAACTAAGGGGCCAAGCCCAGCTCCTGAAAAACAACCCCACACCATACTTCACAGTTGGCACAATGCAGTCAGACAAGTACCGTTCTCCTGGCAACCGCCAAACCCAGACTCGTCCATCAGATTGCCAGATGGAGAAGCGTGATTCGTCACTCCAGAGAACGCGTCTCCACTGCTCTAGAGTCCAGTGGCGGCGTGCTTTACACCACTGCATCCAACGCTTTGCATTGCACTTGGTGATGTATGGCTTGGATGCAGCTGCTTGGCCATGGAAACCCATTCCATGAAACTCTCTACGCACTGTTCTTGAGCTAATCTGAAGGCCACATGAACTTTGGAGGTCTGTAGCGATTGACTCTGCAGAAAGTTGGCGACCTCTGCGCACTATGCGCCTCAGCATCCGCTGACCCCGCTCTGTCATTTTACGTGGCCTACCACTTCGTGGCTGAGTTGCTGTCATTCCCAATCGCTTCCACTTTGTTATAATACCACTGACAGTTGACTGTGGAATATTTAGTAGCGAGGAAATTTCACGACTGGACTTGTTGCACAGGTGGAATCCTATCACAGTACCACGCTGGAATTCACTGAACTCCTGAGAGCGGCCCATTCTTTCACAAATGTTTGTAGAAGCAGTCTGCATGCCTAGGTGCTTCATTTTATACACCTGTGGCCATGGAAGTGATTGGAACACCTGAATTCAATTATTTGGATGGGTGAGCGAATACTTATGGCAATATAGTGTATGTATATTAGGAGTATATGTATATGAATGTATATACACTATATTGCCAAAAGTATTCGCTCACCCATCCAAATAATTGAATTCAGGTGTTCCAATCACTTCCATGGCCACAGGTGTATAAAATGAAGCACCTGCTTCTACAAACATTTGTGAAAGAATGGGCCTCTCTCTGGAGCTCAGTGAATTCCAGCGTGGTACTGTGATAGGATGCCACCTGTGCAACAAGTCCAGTCGTGAAATTTCCTCGCTACTAAATATTCCACAGTCAACTGTCAGTGGTATTATAACAAAGTGGAAGCGACTGGGAATGACAGCAACTCAGGCCACGTAAAATGACAGAGCGGGGTCAGCGGATGCTGAGGCGCATAGTGCACAGAGGTCGCCAACTTTCTGCAGAGTCAATCGCTACAGACCTCCAAAGTTCATGTGGCCTTCAGATTAGCTCAAGAACAGTGCGTAGAGAGCTTCATGGAATGGGTTTCCATGGCCGAGCAGCTGCATCCAAGCCATACATCACCAAGTGCAATGCAAAGCGTTGGATGCAGTGGTGTAAAGCACGCCGCCACTGGACTCTAGAGCAGTGGAGACGCGTTCTCTGGAGTGACGAATCACGCTTCTCCATCTGGCAATCTGATGGACGAGTCTGGGTTTGGCGGTTGCCAGGAGAACGGTACTTGTCTGACTGCATTGTGCCAACTGTGAAGTATGGTGTGGGGTTGTTTTTCAGGAGCTGGGCTTGGCCCCTTAGTTCCAGTGAAAGGAACTCTGAATGCTTCAGCATACCAAGAGATTTTGGACAACTCCATGCTCCCAACTTTGTGGGAACAGTTTGGGGATGGCCCCTTCCTGTTCCAACATGACTGCGCACCAGTGCACAAAGCAAGGTCCATAAAGACATGGATGAGCGAGTTTGGTGTGGAAGAACTTGACTGGCCTGCACAGAGTCCTGACCTCAACCCAACAGAGCACCTTTGGGATGAATTTGAGCGAAGACTGTGAGCCAGGCCTTCTCGTCCAACATCAGTGTCTGACCTCACAAATGCGCTTCTGGAAGAATGGTCAAAAATTCCCATAAACACACTCCTAAACCTTGTGGAAAGCCTTCCCAGAAGAGTTGAAGCTGTTATAGCTGCAAAGTGTGGGCCGACGTCATATTAAACCCTATGGATTAAGAATGGGATGTCACTTAAATTCATATGCGTCTAAAGGCAGATGAGCGAATACTTTTGGCAATGTAGTGTATATATATATAAAAATCAGATTAATCTCGATCCAAACGATTTAGATATTCTTGAAATCATAAAATGTATCTTTTACTCTATGCCAGGTGTGCTCATTATGTTGATCACAAAACAACCACTGGTTAATCTCGTTAAAATGGGTTTTGGGTTTAACAGCATTAGCATTGACCATACATGATCAACTGAACATGATTTACCGATGCTTATACTAAATTATGAAACCTATATTATAGAGCTCATATTTAAAAAAAAAAAAAAAACACTTTCCAAACAGTCATGTAAAATGGCACTGATTTTTTTCCAAAAAAATAAAATGCAAACTGCGTCTTTCCGTGAATTGTTCACCCCATGTCAAGCAGAGTAGGAAAAAAACTATTGGCTACTTTGAAAAAATAAATGCAAGCAGCAAATAAATGTTTCTAAATAAGTAAAGGCTTTGGTTTAAAATGAAAACAACTTTTTTTTTTTTTTTTTATTATTATTATTATTTTACTCATTTCATTATTAGTATTTTATTTATTTTGTTCAATACTTATTTAATTTTAGTTTGCACAGATGTCTTACACACTATTTGCACATGGTCGGGAGCAGGTGCAAATAATTTTTTTTTTGCCAACTAACATTTTGAAAATATGAAACTTTCATGAATCCGTCAGAACGGCTTTTCAGACGATTTACACAAAAAATGTGTTCTGCTTGTGTTTAATGAATGAGGCCCCCAGTGTGTGTCTAAAGTTAACATAAACAGCAGGTCAAAACAGATTGGTATTAAGATGCCGGACTTGATGTGTAAATGCAGCTTAATCGAACGATGTCGTTAATATTAATCAAACCACAATAACAAGAAAACCACTCTGCTCTTGGCTGGATAACTTTAGTATCTTTAAAAAAGCATGAATGTATTATAATCATTCGGTGAAGACCAGTAATTTAAGTAGTTTTGTTACATTTCATGACTTTTCTTTCAAATTCAGAATGTTTACTTGATACTGCCGATACAAACTTGAAGCACTGTTTTCTTTTTTCTTTTTTCATGTTTGTTCTATTGTTTATATTGTTTCATTGTTTGCCATTTGTTTCTATATTTAAATTTTATAACTGACTGCTTGAAACAATGTTTACTCAAATGAGTTATTTTTTTGTGTTATGGAAATTGGTATTGAGGATCGTCAAATTTCTTTTATTTGCAGTATATGTCAAATGTACATTATAACTGAAATATACCCAAAGTAATTGGAATTGAATCCTTTTTTTTTTGTAATCTGACATCGAGTCAATGACATATTAACAGTATACTTAAGCTCAGTGAATGCTGCACATGTATAAACAATGTTTACAGCAGCGGAGGATTTACTGTATTGATCTACCAATAGAAATTGCACTCTTTTGTTCTGTTATTGTTATAACTCCAAAACTTCATGTGACGACACATTTCTGCTTTTGGCTAAACAGAACATGAGGAATAAAACCACGATCGATCTGTTATTATATGACATGGTGTTTCGAAGAGACGGTTGACCTGAACTGTTTGTCGCAAATTTGCAAAGGAAAAGCAGCCAAATAAATATGTTGTCATGGGGACAAAAAAACTTTTTTTTTTCGTCTCTAATGCCCCCCCACCATACCCACAACATTTTCATTCAGCGATATCGTCTCTACCTCTCTATTTGTATTGAACTAACTCTCCCTCTCTTTCTCTCTGTCTTTTCCCATTAATGTTGTTCGTCTATTGCCTCTTACTCCTTACCTTTGTTGAGGTGTGCCACTGGCTCTGTTCTGCACACTTAGAAATACATTCATTATATGGGAGAGCATTTTAAGGCTCGAGAGAGAGAGAGAGAGCAAAAGAAAGAGGCATATGAAGTGTTAGGACAAGGTGACTGCTCTAATGATGTTTCTTTCTGATAGCTTGTTCTGATTGCCCGAGTGTTCTTACATCTGGAAAAGTAGCCCTCAGCAAACCAAAAGAGGAGTTAGAGATTTCTAACAACCCTCTTTGAGCAGTAATGGTACAAAACGAAAAGAAAGCTAGGAAGGAGGGAACATTGTACTATGCCCTTGCCCCCCAGATTTTCTTGAAAATGTCTGAAGTACTCAGAGCGTTGTCAAAACCTGGGACAAAATAGCTTAGTTAATGAGAGGTCTCTCTCTCTTTCTGCTGCAATTTTACTCCACTTTACACTATTTTCTCCTCTACACCTTTGATTCTGCCTCCTTTTTGTTGCACTTAATTTATTCGAGTTATTTGGTTTATGTTATGAGTGTCTTTTACAGATCCTTCCTCTGTCTGCATCTTTTGTTGTCTTTACATTTTGAATCATTGGAATACGTTTGCACTATTGCTTTGCATCTTAACCAGAAGTTCTCTTTCTACCACTGACTTCTCTACGGTAATGTCAGAATTTGATTAGAAACTTATTTATATCTGGCTACTTTCCCCTGGAAGTTCAAACCCAAGGGAGAAAATAAATCATTTCATAACTGCCTATGACTGAAGACTGATATGCGAATGCATAAGTTGCAAATTTGTAGAACTCAGTTTGATAACTTGATTCCTACTTTGCAGAACTTTTTGATGTTGCATGCATTTATTTGATGATGTATTGTTCACTCTTTGCTAACGCAGCGTATTGAAATGCAGAAAAATGAAGAAAGCTTTTCTTTACAGGGTTCCCATGGGTCCTTAAACGGTCTTAAAATGTCTTAAATAAAAATTTTAACATTTATGGCCCTAGACAATCAGAAGTCTTAAATATAATTTAAAGAAGTCTTAAATTTGAGGACGGAAAGACAAGAGTCGAGATATCACCTATGAAATTATTATACTGCAAAAGGATGTGATTAAATAAATATATAGTCTGTATGTGCTGCATGCTTTAAAGTGAAGACGTGGAATTGTTGCACATTATCTGAACATGCAGGTGGCTCGTGATACAGAGTTTCCAGCGGTTTCATAACGCTTTGCAAACAGTGAGTTACAGTCTTTTAGGACAAGCAAACACCAATGCTCATATTTGTTAGAGAACTGTTTACTTTATTATTTTTATATTGTAAATGATTGTAAGAGTGCATACTTTGTGTCCCTCATCGGTTTGTTTGAGAAGCTGGGAGCACAGACATTTCAAAATAAGAGTCCCTGGTGTATTTCAGGCCTGTTTATTGTTAAAGGTCCTGCGTTATGAATCAAATCTCTCTCTCTCTCTCTCTCTCTCTCTTTCTTTCTCTCTCTCTCTCTCTCGCTCGGCTTCACGAAGGGGACCTACACAATATTAGGCAGGTGGTTTTAATGTTGTGGCTGATTGGTGTGTATATATACTGTATATTAGTGCTGTCAGTAGGGTTGCAGCGGTATACCGATTTCACGGTATACCGCAGTATGAAAATTTACGGTTATCATACCATGTACATGTTGAGAAAAAAAATGCAACCGGATGGAGAATCTCACCTGCGTGTACGCATCTCTTTTCCTCCTCGACTGCCTGTCAGACTCGTCAACTTGTGCCACACACACACATGCAGTAGAGAAAATGTCAGAGAGAAGTGAGGCGAGGGGGTCTGACATTGAGTGTGTGTGTGAGTTAGAGCAGTGTTTCTCAGCTGGTGGGTCACAGGTCTATTCGGACTGGGTCGCAGACAGCAGGGATGAACAATGCCATGGTTCTCCCATTGAAGATATTTCGGCGGACGCCCAAGTGATAGCCTATTTAGGACCCCCGAGGCAGATTTAATGATAATTTTGCAATCAGCTAAAGGCTTCTCATCTGCACTTTCACACGAGTGTAACGGAACCAGCTCGCGCTAATGATCTGCTCTGATCTCTGACTTGCGCGTGCAGCAACCGGGCTTCCCTCGATATTGCAGAGCGCAGACCTCAAAACTGATGTAATTTCAATTCTAGTGAGACTTTTCTAGTTTAAAGCGTTACGGAGGAAGTCAAGTCGAACCTCTTTTTCATTATACATCATCACCTTTACAAAATTGTTTCACGATTTTACATGAGTAAAAGTAACTGTTATAGTTTCATATTAAATAATCTGAAGGTAGAATCTATTAGACCTCATTTTATATCAGCAGTGGCAGTTGTAGTTAAAGTTTCAAGATGTGTTTCAGCTAGTATTTATTTTTTCATAAATACTATAATTTGTTATTATTATTACTATTATTTAAGACTAGCTACACTGACCTAACCATGGTAACGAGGAGCCTTTCCTCCTGTGTAATATGTATGTTCTGTTTGAATTATGTTTGAAATTAGGAAACAAACGGGATAATAATGGGATCATATAAGTAAATATGCTCTTCAATTTTTAAAAGGGGAGGAGAGAACTTCAGTTAAAGGTACAGACAGGAGCAGTATGGCTGTGCTGTCGCGCACCTACAGTATATGTGAATTATTAATAATCATAGGACATTACTTTAAAAGCTCACACAGCTGATGTTATTTTTCATTTAGTTTTTAATTTAACATGCAAACATGTAAACTAACATGCTTTAGTTATATAACATGTTATAGTTACATGCAATTTTTGTATCATGTTTATATTTCGGTTTATTATAATTCTGTTAGCTTTCTGATTTATTCTATTGATTTTATTTATTTTCAAAAGGGAGACTTTTTGGCTTCTGTTTTCACTCATTTAAAGGTCATTGTAACTGATAATAATAATTGTGTAATACCGTGATACCGTGATATTTTCTGAGTTGGTTATCATACTGTGAAACTCTCATACCGTTGCAACCCTAGCTGTCAGTCGATAAATGTATTTATTTATTTTTGTAGTTAATCGCGATTAATCGCAGATTTTGAAAGTGCTGAAATCTGACACTATATTTACTTACATTCTTGTCAAAATGCATTTATTTCCATCTTAGGAAAGAAAACAAAACAATATGAAACAACATATTGCTTTATTAAAATTTTCCAAACAAAGCCTTCCACAAGATATGCACTAAAATAGCACCAATTCAAGTAACGTTAAATGTTTCCCAAAGTCTAAGTGGGAGTTTGACTAATTGAAAGAACTAGTCCAAACATAGGTTGCATAATCATTCTTAAACTCTCATCCTCCGCAATATTAGTCTGCTGGTATACTGTGGCTATCCGCTTTGTTACAGCAATCGTGATGCTGCATTCATGATTTGCGTCAGAGCATGAACTCCAGCGTCAGGCTTTCAACTCCCGATGAAAAGTGCTTCTAGACAAAAACGTCTCATTCTGCGTTTTGGTGATGGTGATGACTTGACTTGCTTCTGTGGTAATTAAAATGCGCCTTACAAGTCCCATCAGGGGTTGTTTTGAACATCATACAGCACTAAGAGCTCCTTTATCCATCATTTTATCACTGACAGGGAAGTGCTCTCCGAGATTATTTTATTTACTGAGATAACAACCTCCGCAGCTCTATCATAGGAGAGTATTACCACAGTACCACCCATAGAATGTCAATGGAGCCACCGCATTATGCTATTTTATGTTAAGTTTACAGGCTTGGTAGAAGAGCTCTGGCGCTGTCTGTTTGTGAAGTGTGCGTCAGTGTAATGACTCCAGTTTGACACATTACAAAGTTTCTGCCCTTCACACAAGTGTTTATGCCATATTAACGGTAAATGTATTAATCATGATTAAGAAAAAATGATCCGTTACACCTTCTAAATGAATCACATGCGTTAACACGTTAATTCTGACAGCTCTAATATACTGTGTGTGTATGTATATATATCCCCACTTGTGTCTTAGGAGTTCCATGCTTCCTCAATCATCTGTTATTTCTCTCTTCTCTCCAGCAAGCACTGAAGGAGAATGGAAGGAGAAGAGAGGCGGAGGAGAAGCAGAGGAAGGCAAGGGCAGCCAAAGAGAAGGCCGAGCGAGAGAAACAGGAACGGCAGATGAAGAAGAAAAGACTGCTGGATGTCAACACAGGTAAGATGTTTATCAGTCACCGTGCTAACTCATTTAATGTTTTCACAAGTCATAAAAGAGTCCCAGCACACGTTCCCAGGAGCTTGTTTTCAACAGACCGAAGAGAGACCGGGCAAAACGCAAGGGTGTTTGAGTCCTGTTTTCAAGCTGTTACCATGTGAACAGCCCATCACCGTTAAAGTACCACACATGCAACAGAAATTTAACAGTATCATTTGTGTTGTTTTTTTGTTTTTTTTATGCTGAAGCCATTGCATTGGCTGTGTCAAGTAGTTCTGAATCAGGACAATCTATGTGTGCTACCGCATACTGACTTCTTCTAATGTATACACAAGCCTTTATACACATCAGAAAGCATCTGAGCAAGCATCAACATCATAATGAAGTAATATAATGCAAAATGATATTAGAGATGTGATTGGATTACAAACAGGTTCTGTGCACTCATGAGAGACACACACATGAAATGAAGAGCAGGTTGAGTTCATAAGAATATATGCTGCCACTGGTGTTTGTCTCCCGCTGTTTGAAGAATGTGTGTGAGGGTGTGTACACACACACAGCGTGCTCCAGTGTTGACTGGGATGAGTTTTGTGTTCGTATCAAGTCTCACGCTGGGTCAATATAGCAGCATAGCAGCCCTGCAGAGCTGGCTTTATGCATTTATCGCACGCACACAAACACATACTTATAAATGACATTATGGAGTGTGGAGTGATCAGTAGTCACATTATCTCATAGATGGTTAACTCCAGTGTTTTTTTATGGTATGATGTGTGTTATAGGGGGTAGTTGGGGGTGGGCGATGGGGGCGGTCAGTCTAAATATGGAGAGGGCTTAATGATGGGGTGGGGCTTCATGTAAACGGGAGACTTTAAGGAATGGTAGTACCACCAGCCAGCTAGCCATACAAATGGACTCGCCCCAATTGGCCATAGTGGGGCACTACAGTGAACAAAACAAAATAAACAAATAACATTTTGAGCCATAACTCTTGAACCAAAAGGCCTAGAAACAAAAATTATTTTTTCCTGTTGCGTCGTGGCGAATCTTTTGGAAAACCATAACATTTTTGCTCCACCCTTTCGTTTTCCCGCTGTTTTGAATTGTTTGGAAAATAAATTCAAACAATCTAGTCCTAGGTCGTTCGCCCGATCGGAACCAAACCAGTGCAGAAAGATTCAGCAGAGTCCCGATATGAACATTTATCAAAGGAATTTTTAACTTTCGATTCATCGTCAAACGGTAAGCCAAAACGTACATAGTGGCCGTGGCCACTTATACTTAAATGGTCATAACTCTTGAACGGAATGAGACATTTTCACCAAATTTGGTGCACATATGTATGGAATCATTCTGAGGACACACACAAAAAGTGTGTGCCTCTACCTCTTGGTGGTGCTATAATAATTAAAAATATAAAAATGGCTCTAACTGTGGAACCCATGGTCAGATCAACTTATAATTTTGCATGCAGTGTTTTTGTCCAAGGTGCCAAAGTCTATGAGGACAGTCTCATATCTAGAAAAAACATGGCTGCCATCGACCAATCAACTTTTAGCAGCTATTATATAGGGTTAGAAAAGGCAGATCGCAATGAAACATGGTTGGCCTATCGCGTTTTTCATGCGTATAAATCATTGTATATTGTAAACCGTTGTGTTTCACTCTGACGCACGTTATTCATACCATATGACAGATTTCCTCCTTTTGAACAACTTCGCCTCAAGAAGCATTGGTGTGAATCAAATCGTCGTAGATTATTTTTTTTAAATTATTTTTTCAAACTAGTCCTAGGCTGTTCCCCTGATCGGAACTAAACTAGAGAAGAGACATTCTCTGGAGTCCCAATATCAATAATTATCAAAAAAAGTTTTAACTTTCGATTCATCGTCGCAGTGGTTCGACAAAATGTTCAAAGTGGGCATGGCCACATGTACTTTAATGGTTATAACTGTTAAACAAAATGAGATCACCAAATTTTGGACATTTATGTAGGATGTCAATCTGAGGACACATGAAAAAAATTGCGCAACTCTGCCTCTTGGTGGTGCTATAACAGTCATGAATGTAAAAAATGCCGTATGTCTGTGCTGCCTATCATGATGGATCTAAAATTAAGGCACTGTCATTGTTTTAGGTGCTAATGGACTGTCTAATTAATGCTTAATATTGGTTGCATATGTACTTAAAGGACCTTAATAGCTTGAACTCCGTTAATTGCTGCTTGCAGCTATATATTATTTATTTATTTTACATGTAATGGCAATATAACACAAATTATGTTATACATTTACATTAATAAAAAAAATGAAAATAGATTTATTTTTATTTTTTTTTTAGATTTACACTGCTAAATTACTGGAAATAGAATTTCTTTACAAAGAGAATATCTAATGTATAAAATAGTATGATTGTGTATTTACATTTTGAGTAGTTTATGAATAGCCCCTTTCACACATACAGCGTTTTCCAGAAAATGTACTGCAACTGTCATGTTTGAAGTCATGTGTGAACACGACTTTTTTAAAAATACTTGTACATTTTGCTCTGGCAATTTCCCTAAATGAGAAGTTCTATAATAAGTACCTATAAATGTCCATTTTGATGGTATGTGTGAACAGCACATGTGGTATATTTACCAGTAAAGGCAACCCATCAATTTTCCTGTAATTTACCTGGTTGCATGTGTGAAAGGGGCTAATGTCATGATATGCCATTCAACGTTGTGTCATAAGACTCGATCAGGCGTTGCGTTAACCAGATTTTTTATTTAATTTATTTTGTGTTATTTACATACTTTTTTTTTTTAAGCCATTGTTTTAAGTGGTCGGCTGCAATTTATTCACACAGCGGTCGGAATTCTTAAAGCGCTCATGTCACGAGGAATACAATTTTCCTTGATATTTTGACATATAAGAGGTCTTTCGACTATAAAAACATGCTGTAAATTTCAGAACTCAAAAATCAATCCCCAATGCAATAAAAGCATTTACTGAAACCAGCTGCAAAAACATCTCATTCTCTACTTCCACGACTTCCTTACATCATTTGGGGGGCCCATTAATTAATGACTGCCCCCACAGCCAAAAAAACATCAATGCCTACTGTACGTCATTGCATCCTTGGCCCCGCCCACTGGTGCTTCAGTTTGTAAACTAAAAGAGAGCAGGACAAACAGATCTAGTGTGGCCTACTTTCTATTCATGAACACCAATTTGAATGTTGAATTATTTGAATAATTTTTGTACATAAACATGCACTAGACAGACATCTTTGACCTTTTTGATTCGATTTCAGTGATGTGATACTGTATGTGTGCGTCACTTCACTGTGTTTTGAACTATGTATGTTAGTTTTTTTTTGGCTCATGTCAGCTTGGAAAGCTTGTGAACTACTCATAATGCGCTTCAAGCTTTGCAAAGGATGGGACAGTTAAAAACACTTGTACCCGATCAAAAACATAAGTAAAGTGTTCATTGCATGTGTAACATCTGAAGTCGATGTATATAGATACGCACAGGATTAGTCTCGCTTCCTGCATTGATGCGTGCCAGCGTGATGATTCATTATGCAAATAGATATCATTGGTTGTGCTTTGAAAGGTCAAAGACAAATGGGGTCAGATTTGAAATTGTTTAACTTTGTAAAATTGTGTATCTGTTTATAAAAGGATAATCCTCAGAAGGGATGGGTAATATCCTGTCATGTGAAGTCAAGGTTTTTTAAAGGACGACCACTGAAGCTGAACTGATTCTGCTGGCTTTTGTTTCTGCCGGTTTCTTTTCTATTTTTATTCTCTCAATGCCGTCCTTCACTTTCATTTAAAACAAATCTCAGTGTTTAAGTCTCCAGAGTAGGCCTCTAATAAACCTTTTAAGTAAATGTGGATTTCATTATTTGTCTCATGACACAGTCATTCAAAACATAAGTGGTTCTGTTTCAGCTTAATGAGTCTTTTACTGGGTTTCACTGAAAAATGTTATGGCATTCTTTGCTCAACAGGGGGCACTACACACTATACTGGCAGTTGCCATCTAACTTATTAATACATCAGGATGGATTGAAGTCTGAGAGTAGCATTAGTGTAGTCTATAGTCATTGCAGTTAGCTATATTACAAAACAATAGAAGTGTATTTTATGTCCTAATTTAGATCTCTAACTGTATGTGTGTGTGTGTGCTGTCAGGGGTTTCTCTGACTGTAATAAGAGTTTATCTGTGACAGATCAGTTGTGTTTCTTCTGGAGCTCATTCGAGGAGTTTCTTAAACAACAGATTATGAAACAGAGTCAACACTGCCCCACTCGAATGTACTGATGTAACCACACTCAGATATCTGTGTGATACTTACATTTCTAATTTTCATTTCTAGGATTTTATGGTTATGGCAGAGTAGTGCTACTCTACGTGAATGCCTGTGTCGTCTGTGCCAGACTAGATCTGGGGTTTTCAAACTTTTTGATGACAAGGACCCCCAAATATGATGATGACTGTGTGGGGGACCCCGTTCCTAAAATATAGAGGTGATATAGAGGAAAAGACAATGGCTGTACTTTCAATATAAAATAAAAATGATTGTGCTTAATCTTGATTGTCTTAAAGGGATAGTTCACCCAAAAATAATGAAAATTCTCTCATTATTTATTCACCCTCATGCCATCCCAGGTGTGTATGACTTTCTTTCTTCTGCTGAATACAAATGAAGATTTTTAGAAGAATATCTCAGCTCTGTAGGTCCATACAATGCAAGTGAATGGTGACCTGAACTTTGAAGCGCCAAAAATCACATAAAAGAAACATAAAAGTAATCCATACAACTCCAGTGGTTTAATCCATGTCTTCAGAAGTGATGGTGAGAAACAGATCAATATTTAAGTTTTTTTTGTTTGTTTGTTTGATTTTTATTTACTATAAACTCTCCCTGCCCAGGAGGTGGCGATATGCAATAAGAATGTGAATTGCCAAAAACTAAAGAAGAAGAATGTGAAAGTTATAGTGGAGATATATGGTAAAAAAGGACTTAAATAATGATCTGTTTCTCACCCACCCTTATCATATCACTTCAAAAGACATGGATTAATCCACTGGAGGTTTATGGATTACTTTTTGCTGCCTTTGTGATTTTTCTCGACCCCTTTCACTTGCATTATATGGACATATAGAGCTGAAATATTCTTCTAAAATTCTTTGCGTTCAGCAGAAGAAAGTCACACACATCTGGGATGGCATGAAGGTGAGTAAATGATGAGAGGTTGTTCATTTTTGTGTGAACTGTCCCTTTAAGATTAGTCTTTTGAAAGCATTTCAGTAAACAAAGATAATAAAATCCAAGATTTTGGAGGGATGTAGGGCCTGAATAGGGTTTAAAAATTGCCCATGTTCTGTACTTCTCCTGTGATTAACTTTAAGATTAAAATCTTAGTTAATGTAGTCTTGATTTTGAAATAATACAATTCTGCACTTTCAGAAGGGCATGTATTGAACTCACTGAACTCAGTCCTGATGTATGCTGTGGGTACTTCCTCCCCTATTTGTTTCTGCTCGCTCTCTTTCTCTCCAACTCTCTTTTTTCTCATCCTTTCATCATCATCAATCAAACACCAGCAGTATCCTCCTATAAGGGCGTGCTGGCTCTTGTAGTGTAATGCCAGTATCTCTCTCTCTCTCTCTCTCTCTCTCTCTCTCTCTCTCTCATTTTCCTCACACTCGGGGTTGAGTGGCAGAGCCCCACAGGTGGAGGAGTGTGTGCAGATAAAGAGACAGTGATATGGAACACACACGATGTGAGTGTGTGTGTGTGTGGAAGTCTCTCAGCTGGTGTGAGTGTGTATAAACAGGGCTATTTCAGGACACCTCAGGTGTCTCTTCAGCTAATACTGCTGTATGTCCAGTCAACCAGTGTGATTGCTCTCTCGTCCACAGATACTGGGCCTCAGATTGCCCCCTTATACCCTGCGGCTCCTGAGCTTTCCTTTTTTTCTTGGAGCAGAAACACTATTTGCTGGATTATGATTTTTGATCAGGTTACCAGTCAACCTGCTAACTGCCACATTGCATTAGTGTGAGCTCCGGTTGGTGTTTTCCTGCAGTTTGTGGTAAATGCCGTCACACACTCTAAGGGTGTTTTCAGACCTGTAGTTTCTATGATTTGTTCCAAAACAGGGGCTAAGATTGTTATAATTTTGTATTTTCTCCTCTGTACTGTTCGCTTTCAAAACAGACCAGAATTTGGTTAAGTCAAATATTTGCAAACTGTCCCCTTAAGCCAAGTGCACACTACATGACTTGCAGTCAGCACCCTGCACACACTACACTACACACTACATACTATGCTTCGTTTTGAAGCATAATAACAGCATATAATTTTACATTCAAATTATTTTTATATTTTATTACAGTTAGATACCCAAGTATGGGGGCATAGAAGTCCTTGTGCCTGAGGTATGATACTGTATAGGGGCTCAGGAGAGAAAATGTAAAAGTCCGAATGGACCATTTTTATATTTTCATTCAAGTGAGAGACTAGGCTACAAACTAGTTTATAAAGGCTCGTAACATGTTGATTAATCAAGATAAATTTAGAAGGAAAAAAACGTTATGGTCTAAAGGCGGTCTGAAACCACGTAAACTTATGCGATGCCTCGTGTTTACTCACATGTGGGGAAAAGAGGCAACACGTGCAGAGCGGGAGAGGGAATAAATGAAGCGTGTTTGGTGCTAGAGAAAAATATTCAAGAATAAGTCGTCATTTTTATTTGTATAGCGCTTTTCACAACACATCGTTTCAAAGCAGCTTTACAGGAAATCATGCAAATAAAAAAATGAAACTGTGATATCTGTAATGTCTTACAGTGATCATTGTGTAGTTTGATTAAATATGATTGTAAATTGTATAGAAATTAAATAATTAAATAATAATTGTATTTAGAACCCCTGTGTGTGTGTGTGTGTGTGTATTGTCTTATTGTGTATTCTATATATACTTTATATTCTATTAAATTTTTATTTTATTCTATTTTTATTAAATATATATATATATATAATGTTATTATTTCTGTCTTGTTGCTGTATTGTATTGTTGTGCACTGGAAGCTCCTGTCACCAAGACAAATTCCTTGTATGTGTAAGCATACCTGGCAATAAAGCTCATTCTGATTCAGTGAGCAAGCTGAAGGCGACTTTGGCAAGGAACACAAAACTCCATAAGATGTTGATTAATGGAGAAAAATAACCTTGGGAGAAACCAGACTCACTGTGGGGGCCAGTTCCCCTCTGACTAACATCATGAATATAATGACAATAATAATAGTTTATGTGCAGTGCAGGTCATGGTTTAAATTTAGTGAAATAAGTAAGTGTTAAGCATCAGTGTTTAATCAAAGATTTTGTATGAACTGTAAGTTTAATGACTGATGTCTTTGAAGTTCATCCTGGATTTACTGCAGAAGTTCACATAGATGCATTGTCCTTTGTTAGTTGGCTCATGAAGGCTTTTGTTGGCAATTAATTGATAGTCTATGTATTCCATTATAAGAGTGTAGTCCATCAATAGACAAAGGTGATGCAGGCAGAGATCAATGAGGTGCATCGCAGTTCAACCTGCAGGTCATTTCGGTGAGGTTCAGTGGGGTCAATCATAAGTCCAAGGTTCAGGCAGTGGCATATGAAGTATCTGATGTCTTACAGTTGGAGTTGGCATCAGTTCATCCTCTGAAGTCAAAAAACTGAAGTTATGTTTGGCTGGCACCGGCTGTAGTTTGTCGTCATCACTCAGAGTCCAAAGCAATGGAGTCCGACACCAAGCAGGAACGGAGCTGGATCCAGTCGGCTCTGGTAACTTTGGGACATGTTGAGACAGGGAAACATATAGGATAATATTAGCGTAGATGCCATTCAATTTTATGCAGAGTTATAGATCATGATGGATGTTTCTGGTTCCAGCAGACCTAACTAAAGCAGCCTAATTGTGAGTTGATGGATAAATTGGGTGTATGTCTGGCTAAATAGATGAGTCTTTAGTCTAGACTTAAACTGAGTGAGTGTGTCTGCATCCCAAACACTGTTAGGGAGACTATTCCATAGTTTAGGAGCCAAATAGAAAAAGGATCTACCTCCTTTTGTGGATTTTGATATTCTTGGAATTATTAACAGGCCAGAATTTTGTGATCGTAATGAATGTGATGGAGTATAGCATCTCAGTACTGTGGAGCTAGACCATTCAAAGCTTTGTATAAAGTACAAAGTACAGCGCAAAATGATCAGATCTAGGTGTACACAGCACTGTTGTTTTGTCACGCTGCTCACTAGAGATGATGAGAGGGCACAGCCACCGTTATGATATCTTGTGTACTGGATGGAATCAATCCTGGGTCCGGATCCGGACCTCAGTGTCTGACGCAGCCTAATCGTTAGCAAGGCAGCTAAAGTTAGCATCTTCATACAGTCTGAGAAAGATGAACTGCTTGCTTTTTTATTGACATGCACCTGATTGTCTAGATGTAGAACACAGGCTAAATATGGAAAATGACTCAAAAGCTTATCATCAATATTGTTTTTTTTAAGCAATGTTAAGGCCATATTGAATGTGTGCTCCTGTCTGTTTTAATAAGAGTCTGTGATACATGATGTATATTGAGATTGTGTGGGTTTGTTTTGGTATGGGGATACGGTATTAATTTTATTTGTTCAGGTCTTGAAAAAGGTCTTTAAAAAGGTCTTTAAAAGTCTTACATTTGATTTTAAAAACTCTGCAGCAACCCTGCATGAGGTGGTTCTTTAAAATGCAAGAGGAAAGGAAAATATTGGTCTTTACCGCTTCTCCGGGGTCAGGTGCAGCGAGAGACACAAACAGAGGGCGACATCAAAGAGCGTCTCAGAAATGTTGCCTTCAAAGAGAAACCATCAACGTCTGCTTTCTATCGCAAATCTCTTTCACACCAATTAGTTTCTAATCATGTTTCTCTTTATCTCTCTTTTCTTCTCCTCTATTCTTTGCTGTTCTTCAGCTCAGAGCTCTGATGTTTGGCTGACATGCGTGTGCTGGGTGTGTGTGTGTGTGTGGCTCTTTAACGCACAAGGCTGAACTAAGCGCAGTGTTTGCACTGCTTTGGAAATGAGAGGGAACTGCTGGTTTCTATTAAAAAATAACAATTCTCTCTTTATGTCTCACTCTCAGTTTTTGATGATGTCTGTCTCCCCTCTGAATTCAGACAGCACAAATAGGCTCTCTTGTGTTTCCAGGTTACCGTCGCCACTTCTCCTGTTCGTCTCCACGGAGACTGTCAATTATAGCGCTGTGGTAATACGAACCATCCCGGTGAGAGAGGCTTTGCTCTGTATGTGTTAGGGTTAGTGTAAGCGAAACGGGCCAGCCATTGGTGGTGGGTGGCAAGATGTGAGACTGAGAGAGAAAATATAATAAATTGGTTTGGCACTGTTTGCAGGAGGGGAAAGCAGTGCACTAGTTTCTCCTGAAATGTTTTGTACTCTCTCTCTCTCTCTCACACACACACACACACACACACACACACACACACACACACACACATAAACAGAAGGGAGGGTCTCTGTGCTTGTTGAAAAGCAACATACTACACATCTAACAGAATTAGGGCACATATCCATAGACACAGTGCAAACACACTCACCTGTGCGATTGCTATTCCCAGGACTTGCAGTAAAAGCCCAGTGTTCTGGCTTCTTTGTCCCAGATATCAGTTTTCCTCCAGGTGGAAGACACATGAGGGACTTCCAGCTCCATGGAGCTAAGTAAGAGCTAATGGAACCATCTCTGACACCTACAGCCTACATAGGGGGACATATAGCATACTAAATGACAAAGTGATGCAATGGATGCTTTAGAGAAAGATTTGAAAAAGCACAGCTCACAAACTTTTTAAGGGATAGTTCACCCAAAAATGACAATTGCCATCTCAAACGAAGATATTTTGATGGAAGTTTCATCTTGTCCATACAATGCAAGTCAATGGGGTCCAAAACTTTCAAGCGCCGAATAGCACATAAAGGTGGCATAAAAGTAGTCCATACTACTAGGCCGTGTTTGCTCTATCTCTCTAATTTTGGTGTTAAATTGTTCCTCTAGGTGGCAGCAAACACTAGAGATAAATATATATATATTATCTTTTATTTTATTTTTTTCCTCCACCTTCTATCAAAACATACAGATCTGAAAGGTAAGGGATGCCCCAATGCAGCTTCAAAAATCTTGCAATAAAAAAAAGCTTCAAAAGCTTGTAATAAAGGCTCTGTTTGCTCGATTTCCCTACTTTTATTCTTAGATCATTCCACTAGGTGGCAGCAAACACTAGAAAATTATTATTTATTTATTTTTTCCTCTTTCACCTTTTATCACAACATACAGATCAAAAAAGCAGGGCGCACCCCAACATGGTTTATGACTCCACCCATAGACATCCAGTCTGTTTTTGGGAAGCAAACAGAGCCTTCATTACAAGCTTTTTTGTAGCTTTGTTTATAAATTCATGAAATAAAAAAGTATGTTCAGTTTATGCTGCCTTTTTACAACTTGAAAGTGATAGACCCCATTGGTATTTACAGTAATTGTATGCACAAAAACACCTCATACATCCTTCAAAATATATTTGTTTGTGTTCCACAGAAGAAAAGAAAGTCATGCAAGTTTTAAACGGCATGAGAATAAATGATGAGAGAATTATAATGGGTGTACTGGGTGTACTATCCCTTTAAGATTAAGACAACAACAGATTGAATCTGCTGATCTTTTTCATGAGATCCAACCATTTTCCTTTTATCTCTCACTGTTGGTTCTTTTTCATAGAGAATAGTGAAAATATCTGACCTTTAAGCTCCAAAAAGTTTTAAAAATCAGAATATGCACCTGAAATATCAGATTAGCAGGTGGCATTTTGTCAAAGCAACTTCAGACAGACAGCCGAGCAAATGTGGACTTTGTATCTGTTCAGAACATATGACAGGAATGATGAGAACAAGAGAAGATGGATGATGATAGATTATAGGGGAGGTAATTGCTGTCTTCATTATTTGTCATCTCTCTTTCACCCCCTTCAGATAAACACAAGAGAGCATGGACATCACCATGAGTGGCCCTTGATCCGTCAGGAATCATTGTTCTCGTCTGTCATTATTGCACATTCTGTGCAGACACCTATCTGACCCTTTTAGACACAGTTGTTTAATCTCAGATCTGACTTTAAAGGGATAGGTCACCTAAAAATGAAAATTCTCTCATCATTTACTCACCCTCATGCCATCCCAGATGTTTTTGACTTTCTGTCTTCTGCTGAACACAAACAGAGATTTTTAGAATATTATCTCAGCTCTGTAGGTCCATACAATGCAAGTGAATGGTGACCAGAACTTTGAAGCTCATAAAAATCACGGAAAGGCAGCATAAAACTAATCTATAAGACTCCAGTAATTTAATCCATGTCTTTTTAATCGATATGATCGGTGTGGGTGAGAAACAGATCAATATTTAGTCCTTTTATTTTACTATAAATCTCCACTTGAGCGTTTACATTTCAGGTCAGCGATGTGCGCGTGCTCTGAAACACAGAGGTTGATATGCAACGTGCATTACCGGCACTTCCTCCGCTGATGTTTTTTTCTTTAAATATTTTATTACGCATTGTGTCATGTATAGAGAGACAGACAGGTAAAGACTGTTGTTTGACTACATAACAACCTGATGTAGCTCGATGATAACTGCGCATGTAAACATACTTAGTGAAAATAGATAGAGGTAACCTATTCGAGTTTGTATCAGAAAACAGTCCTAGCGATTGTTTTGATGCATTGCAGAAATAAATAAATGGACCTGTCGAACGTGGGTTCAAGATATGCACAAGATCACTCTCTATCTTTTGATTTCCGTGCCAGCACTGCTTACATTGATACATGATCCGAATTACGTCACATTTAAGAAGTACGAATGAACGAACACAGTTTCGTGTTGACTACGTCTTCAGAATGCTGCAATGGAAGTTCATTAATTGTGTTTTACAAAAAATAATAATAATTTTTAAATATTGAAAAAGATTTAAGATTTTTTGCAGTGAATTTCTTTACTGAACTAAACTTAATAAAAATGATTTTTTCCCTTTAATTCAGTGAATGTCATTTAGAGGTATTTTTAAAAGATTATTTTGTCCTCTTTATTGTTAGTAAGCACATTTAATACAACCTCTTAAGTCGGGGCACAAGCTGAATAATCGGTTAAGAGCTAACGATTAATCGTTGCAATACTCGTCGAATAATCGTTCAAACAATCGTTAGATTAATCGATTATCAAAATGATCGTTAGTTGCAGCCCTACCTACAATAAACCTTATGTATTCTAAACATGATGTGCACACAGAATAAATGAGAGTTTAACCCATTAAGCAGTCGGCACCTTGATGAAAATAAACAGTAATTTTCTAGGCTACTTACTCAAAAGCACACATTTTTAGATGAGCAAAATTAACATGTCGACATGGTCCTGTGAAAGACGGGACTTGACTCATCCTGCACTTGAAAAAGCCTGCACAGCGGAAAAAGCATGCACAGATGTAAAGACGACTGAAATGTGAAAACATCCATAGGGACTTTCAAACATTTGGAAATCCGATTCCCGCACCACCAAAGTGATTTCATAACTACTTTGCTGAGTTTGCTTGTCTAGCGAGAGGACATTTTCCTGCACACACCGCGAGTGAGAGAGGGACGAAGCAGGAGCAGCCTGAGGTGAAATTAAAATGTATCATATTTTAAATAATTTTAAGAGATTTTGAGGCCCCCCTTGAAGTGTGCTGAGGCCCCCTAGTGTGTCCCGACCCCCTGGATGATAACCATTGATATAGCCTACTCTGTTTTACTGATGATCAATATTAAGGCCATATTGAATATGTGCTCCTGTCTGTTTTAATAAGAGTCTGTGATACATTATTTATATTGAGATTGTGTGGGTTTGTTTTGGTATGGGGATACGGTATTAATTTTATTTGTTCAGGTCTTGAAAAAGGTCTTTAAAAGTCTTACATTTGATTTTAAAAACTCTGCAGCAACCCTGCTCTCTTATATTTATGAAAAAGGGGGAGAGAGAGAGAAGAGAGGCAATAGCAATCAAGCCAAATGCCTTTTCCGTTCATGGCTAAATCACACCATATCCTTCCCTCTCACACCTCCTATGTCTTCTTCACTCAGTCCTTTATTAAAGCCACCCTCCATCCCTCTCTTCTCTATCAGACACGCAGCAGGCTTCCTCCTATCACTTATCACTGCTACATGTTCTCTCTCTCTCCATTTCCCTCAAATCACACCCTCTCGCCATCCATCCATCCATACGTCTCGCTATATGATTATCTGGGCCTGTCTTTCTGAAAAAGGAAGAAATGCACCAGCTGAAGTACTCTGCAGATTCTAATGACATCTTAGTTCAAGGCTGTGTGCGACATCTGAAAAATGCTGCCTTCGTAGGCAGTATACGGAGGTTGGAAGGCAACTAGGCACCTCTGAATCCAATGTTTGCATAACATCCTGTCTACTGAGATTTCTCGATTTTTCTATGCAGCATAGATGTTTGGAGATTGGTTGAAAGAATACAAATGGCAGAGAGAAATAAGTATTGTAGTCACTAAATATAGCCTTGGATATCTCTAAATTCAGTTGAATTTGGGTTCCCACACATACTGGAAAACCTAGAATTTTGCAATGCAGTTTTAAAGTCATGGAAAATGAGAAAAATACCTTAAATGTCCTGGAAAATATTTTAGTATAATAGAACTGTTTGACTGTGTTGCTAACAAGGATTTTGTTACGGTACATGCACAGAAACATGGTAATGATCGGGACTTGGAATAGGAGTCAAATACATTTAGTTTTTTACGAATTCACACCCTTAGTTGGTGATTCGGCCTTCACGCCTCGGGATGTGAATTAATTTTCAATAATTCAATAATCCGTGTCTGCTTATACCGCGGTTCCCACATGTAGTATGCAGAAAAGTCTGACGGAATTAAGGAATCTAGTCATAAAAATGGCATTAGCTATAAAACGCAGAATGTCATGGAATATGACATATTTGGATGAAAATTAATGTTTGAAGGCACAATTAATCAAATTAAAATTGCTATATACCCTAGTGTGATCATTAAACTGCAAATGTCTTTGATTTAGTTGAATAAATATATAATCTGCAAGTGATGACTGCTTCAAAATGACTGTGTGAAGCCGGCCGCTCATACGCTGAAAACACCTCATCATGATCATAGTTGAAGACAGAGAGCAGAGCACTCTGAAGTGCACAGCACATGCAGACTATGTGTTTATGAAATCACATCTTTATGAGGGTTAATAATCACAATAGGTCATGTAGTGATCTGCTTATCTACTGTCCATAATGCACCGAATCTCCAAAATAAAAGCTTGATTTAAATGGACACATGTAGTTTTGCTTCAATATTACACTTATTGGGCACATAAAATATCCTGGAAAATTGTGCCTTGAAAAGAGTGGGAATACTGTTGTTGTTGTTGTGCCATAAGTATTCTGTACATGACACATGCGGCCTCTCTGTTTGTTAATTGTGTTGTAGTCCAGTCTGATTGAGAAGTACGTATGTGGACGTGGGTGTACCAAAGAGCCTCTGCTACACACAAATGCGGAAAAAACATTTTTCTGCTGTTCATGATTACATCTCTCTGCTCAAGCCCCCACTGAATACCAAGTTACTAATCATTATTTCTTCCCTCTTGGCCTAATTAAACAGTCTTCTCTTGTTTCCTTCATCAGCTCTTCATCGACTCTTATTCTCTATAGTACAGAGATACCTGCTAGAAGTGCACCTTTATATCTTTTCACACCTGTCTGTTAGCACCTGTCTGTCTGTCTGCTCTTGCCGCTTTCTGTGCCATTGCCGTGACAGCTGCAGTAGTCCAGGGTCCTGTGGGTGAGGAGGATACTGTTGGAACACTGAGATAAGTGATTGACATTCATGCCTCATTTTCTCGTGGTCAGGTTGGTGTTCAATGCCAGGCGCTCGCTGACGCTCGGTGGTAAAAAATAACCCGCTCGCCCAGCGCTCACTTAGACACTACCTGCTTTTGTCAGATGGAGATGGGGGATGACAGTGTTCGTGTATGCATACATTTAGGGGTGGGAAAAATGAAGTCTATGGCTTTTCTGTGTCTACATAATAATACAGTATCTTGTTTTGTGAATATGTGATTTCCAGTCATACATTTTACATACAGTGCCTTGTTAAACTCAGTTGCATGTACTGTATTAAAATGTAGTATTTTTATTTGTAAGCAGTGAAACTCAAATATATTTAGTTATTTTTTTTCTGAGATGGACGGATGGATGGATAGATGATGTGTGTGTGTGTGTGTGTGTGTGTGTGTGTGTGTGTATTCTACCCTCCAAAGTAAAGTTTTAGCTCTTGGGTTAACATGCGATCATAATCAAACCACACTGGCATACATTCAGGCAAAGGGTCAGCTATATTATGGCAGCAGGTTTTTTAGGTATTTTTCATGAAATTCTGGTCAAAACATGTCACATTTTTATTGGGGCTGGTTGTCAAATGTGTTTTAAATGTCATACATTTATAAAAAATATGAATTACAATTATTGGTGAAAACAATGATTTGATATTTTTGTACGTTACCTTTTGTATTTTGAGCTTCATATTTGTTTTGCTCTTTGAATTTTTGCGGAAAAGCCAATAATAGGCTGTAAAGCAGGCGTAGATTTAAAGAAAGGTGTAGATTTTTATTTTGGTGGTTGTGATGTTCGGGAGACATTCCCTCGTCATCCCCCAATATTCACATGACACCTCCACCTTCGGTTTAGTGGCAAGTTCCATTGTGACAACTTGCCCCATATAATGTGACCATATGCCTTGCTATTGTGGCATGTTGACAAAAAAGGTCTACATGTATTGAATGAATTGTTGTTTTTGTTTTTTTATGTCCTGGGCAAGAAATATTTTGAAGCTTATTTATTTATTTTTGTAAGACTTTTGGGTATGTTGTTATGTAGAAATAGATTTTTAAAAATTAACCTACCCTGAGAAATATCTGAGAAGATAGTCATAAAAATAAAGAGCCAAGGTGAAAAATTATGACAACCTAACTGTTTGTTATTTTAATATGTATTTATAAACAAAACGATATGTGGCAAATTGTAGTTTTGTTGTTTTGCTTTGCCTCCATTATTAGACTCTAATTCCTTAACGGCTTTTTTTTATTTTTTATTTTTTTATGAAAAAGCAGCTGTGATGAACGAACATTTATTATTCATTTGACTCTATTGTATTATTATTACCTTATATCGCATTATTATGCATAATTCATCGCGTTTACAGCTCAAAATAAACACCGTAATGAGATTACATAATTTTATTTCATTCCTGGACACGCTGGGCGGCACCATATACTCTGTGTGTGTGTGTGTGTGTGTGTGTGTGTGTGTGTGTGTGTGTGTGTGTGTGTGTGTGTGTGTGTGTGTAGTGTATAGTGAATCTAGGGAAAGTGTACAAAACTGCAAGTGTTTGAATGCCCCAGTGGTCACTGCTGGTCCTGTAATTAGGGAGTGGAAGCTACTGTATATATCAAACCACCCATACACTGCCTAGAGAGGGTTGTTCCTCAGCATTTCTGCACAAACAAGAAGGACATTTGTCAGGGAAGCTACAGAGAGGCCAACAAACACTTTGAAGGAGCCACAGAGTTTTGTAGCCGAGTATGTAGTGAAGGTGCAATAGTCAACATATCAAGAGCTCTGGCCAGTGTATGACACAAAAGAAGCCATGTCACAGCACATCTGGAGTTTGCCAAAAAGCATAAAAGTGATGCAGTTGCAGTGTGATACAAAATTTCATGCTCAGATAAGACCAACATAGAGCCATTTTAGGCAAAATTCAAAGCGCTGTGTGTAGGACAAATTTAGTGTTGGCCAATTCAACAACAACAAAAGAAATCCCCACCATATCCACAGTATGGCCTGGGCATCTTGTGGAAATAGAAGAATGGATGATATAAAATACAGGAAAATAATGCAAGATAGCTGGTTTCAGACTGCCAAAAATGAAGCTTTGGAGAAAATCCTTTTTCCCCAAACAATGGTCCCAAACGCAAGGCCAAATTAACACTGGAGTGATTCAAGAGCATAAAATCTCCTATTGTGGTCTTGTCTATTGAGATCTTCTGGGACTATTTGAAAGGCTCAGGATGTTCAGGTGTCATCCTAGTAACATTAACAACCCCCCAAAAAATCATTGTTTTAATTAAAATTTTATAATAAAAAAAAAAAAAAAATTATTAACTGTAATGCAGCCAATACATTTTCACAGCAAAAGACTTACAGCTGCTATTTCTTCCAATGGAGGCTCTAAATAAAATAAAAAACCCTTTTTTGATAAGCATATTTGCTAGCATACAGCAATGTCACACCATGATCATTTTAAAGCAGTACTTATAATTAATTACAAAATAGAATGAAGAATTATGCAAAGCCCTGTGTTTCTGAGAGAGACTGATGGAAAGCGATTGCTCTCTCAGACATACTCTCTACTTTATCACAAACGTACGCTCTTTGTTTCTGATTGAAGCTTGGCTAGTAAAGGTCAGCAGTTCTGTGCTTTCTCTGCACTGATAGTTTCCATTGTTGGCCAGCTAGCCCATCTGAAATACTGACAGCAATCTGTAGGAAAGAACTACACCTTCTCCTCAGTTACCCACAATTTACGTCCTCATTCTCTCTTTCCCTTTCTCTCTCTCCATCCATCCCTTACACAGACAATAGCTGCTGATTGAAAATGGCCTCACTATATTATCAGTGTATATAACTGAGTCTGCCTGGCTTCTACAGAGGGCAATATCCATGACAATGGCATATCCGCAAAGAAACGTTAGAGAGTTGATATTTAAAAAATGTCTGAATCACAGATACAGTAAAGAGAGAAAAGACCTCTACTAAGTAAAATCAGCAGTGTGTGTGTGTGTGTGTGTGTGTGTGTGTGTGTGTGTGTGTGTGTGTGTGTGTGTGTGTGTGTGTGTGTGTGTTTGCTGTAAGAGCTGTGAGTCTTTCAAGTGTTTCACACATAAAAACACTTCTTTATACAGATCTCCTGCCAGATTGCTGAATATTTAAGTAATAACATGAAGAGCTTCATTCCGATCATCTGCTTCCCATGGCTTTGTACAAGAGTTGGAGTCAAAGCTAGAAACTCCTAGACCCAGACCCTTAAGACCGAGACATGGACCAAGACAAGACCCCTTGAGGGCTAGATCCAGACTAAGGCCTGTCAGTGTTAAAACCAGGCTGTCGATTCTAATGAACTAAAATAGACCAAAATGCTCAATTTCTTCCAGAAAGTGTTCATTTTAAACACTCAGCAATCAAAGTTATCGGTTGTTGCGCAACATTAACACTCGATGGGTAAGGTTTGTCAATACAAACTTTGATGGCCTCGTCTGAAAGTTCAAACTAGTTTTAAAAGTTGTGAGTTTGATGGTTATACAGACATTGCAGTAAGACAAACAGCCAGCTAGATAGATAGTCAGACAGACTGCCACATACGTAGTCACATAATTTATCAAATAGATTGATAGACTGTTGCTCTGTCTGTCTATCTTAAAGCAGATTTTTTTTTTGACAGTTAAAATTTGGCCATTTTGAACATTCATCAATAGTTGCTTTCACACAAACAGCCTTTTCCAGAAAATAAACTTCAATTTTAAGTTTAGAGGCTATCTGTGAACACAACCCGTTCAAAAATAAAGATAAATTTAGCAATAGCTAGTTCCCTTAATGAGAAGTTGTATCATTACCTATAAATGTCCATATTAAGGGTACGTGTGAACAAAGCCATAAGATTACCATTTTCAGTTCGTAACGAGGACACGCTGACGTAAGAAAGGTCTGACGGAGATGTCAAATTTACACCGCACCGTAACACGTGTGATTCTGAAGTAAGACAAATGTCAACACATTGACTAGATAGGGAAACCAGAGCACTTCTGCATTTTCCGACAGCTTAAAGGAACAGTAAGTGATTCGGTTACGTACGATAAAATCACCAGACTCCTTCGGGAACGCGCAGTCCCCTTTGTGGTGATACATACACATTACTGTGCTTTTCAGCTGCAGATGGCGTCTCCGCCTTCGGATGCTAGCGACAGAATTTAGTGATTTCGTTGTATCTCAAGCAACTGGATAAATGTAAACATTTGGCAAAAAATGTTAAATATCACCAACATTACCGATATTCAGAATTCAGATACAAAATAATACCCGGCCATGTTTTCAAACAAGAAGCCTACATTTCCGGCACAGCCACGCAAGTGACATTTCCGGCAAATGATGTCACAGAGTTTAACGGCATTTGGTGCTGATGTGTGAATGGTACTAGCAACACGGAAAAAGACGGAAAGTCATTGCATGTGTGAATAGCACATGTGGTACATTTACTAGTAAAGGCAACCCAACTCTTTTCCTGTGATTTACCTGGTTGCATGTGTAAAAAAAAGGCTAGAGTCGTAAGATTAACGACATGTTTGAGCACGTCAGGACACCCTGATGTAAAATGTAGAGGATTTGGTTAATCTGGAGTAAAATAAAAATGTCACCAAATTGGACAGATAGTGAAATTATTCCATTTAGTCTGAGGATATAAAACATATTTGATATTTTAGAGCTGACTATATAGGGCATCTTGTTTATATAATGTTCCACGATTAAAATCTGAAGTCAGACGGTGAGCAGCCAATGGAAATCTGCCGTATGCGGCCACAGCACTGGACTACAGAGAAATGGTCTCGAAGTCTCAAGACCACAAGTTCAGTGATCCAACTCTGCAATGTTCTGTAGCCAACATGCAGATAACCTTCACATGAAATGATATCATTATAGTCAGGTGACAAATAATCACTTCTGGTTTAATTCTAAACTGATCGGTGTTGCAGTCTATTGCGGTACAGTGTGGAAGTCTTGGCACTTTTGCAGTGTAAGCAAGCACACACACACTCACATGGCTTTTGATTAGTTTTTTAGTGTGTGTCTGCTGTGTCAGTGTAAAGATTAATATTTGTAGGTTATCGTGACAGGGCCCTTAGTGCTTACCTACGCTCTCCAGTCCACGATTTCAACACTCAACAGTCGTTCTCTCACACAAGCCGTTCTCTCCAAACCTGCTGAAAACCACACTTTCTTGCCAGCCTGATTTATTCTCCGTCAATGTGTTTGTTTGTGTGTGTACTGTGGCACTTTCTTAAAGCTGCTCAGCAGTGTGAGTGTATATGTGATGGGGTTATGTTTCTCAGTAATGTCTCCTCCCAACTGCCATGACTCCCACAGGCTCCTTCATGTCTCTGGGGTCCATCTGACCTGGGGTTAATAGCCTCCACCACTCAGTTGTTTTTACAGTTGGCCCTACAAACACTACAAAGCGGCATTAGATTTGTTTAGAGGTGCACAGGAGATGTATAGAGGAGTTAAGCGCCCGTCTGCCTCTCAAATCGTCCAAATCTACGCCGTGATATACTGCCCACAGACCTCAGCTCTAATCTCGCCGGCATTCCTGCTGAGACCCTTAAGGCCGGTTAAAGTGACACGGTAGAGGAATAACCCTCCACATCCTAATGTTTTTTTCCTTTTCTCTCCCCTGTAGAGAACGATGAGACCGGTGTGATGGATTGTCTGCTGGAGGCTCTGCAGTCTGGAGCCGCTTTCAGAGACCGCAGGAAAAGAGCGCCCAGACCCCGAGGTGAGTCTCGTCATACGCCTCCAGTCACATCCCTCCATCATCTCTCATGTTCCACATCTAACTCATTGAGTCTGCACTTCCTTTTTAGATATCTGTGTCTTTTGATTCTTCTTATTCATCCATTCTTTCTGTTTATCCTTTCATTTCTCATACAATTGAAACAAAACTGTAAGTTCAGTGGCCCCAAAAAGTATTTGGACACTTAAGTCACACTTAAATGTGTGTATTTCATTGAAATAATGTAGATAAAAAAATCAAACCAAATGCTGCTACAGCTTTTTTCAGACCTCCACCTCTCTTCACTTCACATCATTTTTGCTCGATTAGTTTTATTGGATGTATGAAGTCACACAGGTGTCCTAGCTGAGTAACCACAGGTGAAGTTCAGCATATTAACTAGCAACATGTTCCGCTAACAACCACCAAGTCTTTATGTTGAACAACAGGTCTCTCTCTCTCTCTCTCTCTCTCTCTCTCTCTCTCTCTCTCTCTCTCTCTCTCTCTCTCTCTCTCTCTCTCTCTCTATATATATATATATATATATATATATATATATATATATATATATATATATATATGTATATATATAATGATTCTTTGTTTGATATTTTGTTATATAATCCAAAGACTTCATACATTTTTAAGTGTGATTTAAGCATCCAAATACTTTTTCTGGCCACTGCAATATATGTGCAATATTTGTAATATTGTATTTAGCAGCCTGAAGCACCAAAGGTCATCGAGCACATTGAGGGGTGAGATAAGGAAGAGTCGTCTTCTCCACTGTTCATGTTATGAATTCTACACAGCTGACTTCAGAATACATTTTCTTTCTAACAGACGCTAGGTTTTAGACTCTAGTGAATGGATGAAATCAGTATAGTATATACAACTTAGTTGCTGGACACACTCAAACATTCACCCAAAAATGTATATCATTGCATTTACTCACCCTCATGTTGTTCCAAACCTGTAAGACTTTCTTTCTTTTGTGGAAAACAAAAGATGTTTGGAAGTTTGTTAGTCCTAGAATGTGAATGGTGACTGATTAATCATTCTGCTCATTTTGTTTTCCACAGAAGAAAGCTGTAAGCAGTGTAGTCACAATACCAAAATTTCAGTAGTCGGTACCGATACCAATAAATTTAGCAATTCTCGATACCAATTTCGATACCACAGCAAAAATAGGTAATATGCTATTGAACACTCCTTTAGCCTATTAAAATGTTAAATTTCAATGAAAATAATAAATGAAATTTTTTATTTTTTTGCAGTGAGAATCACTCTGGCACCAATTAAAATGAACTGGGCCTCACACAAAACACCAAAGTATGTGGTGATTTATGATCACACTTCACTTAAGGTGTATGCGTTTGTGATTATTAATATCAGACGGCCCCTCCCTCCATCCTCGGGGCACCAACTAACGAGTTTCACCGTAACAATATAAAAATGATCCAAATGGACCATTCAATAAATTACAAATGTGTAAATTGGAGGGAGTTGGTCATCTGAATAATCTGAAGGATTCGAGAGCAACCTAACCCTTTAGAGCTCTTCTGTATCATCAACAGTTGTAATAAAATGAGTTTTATTTACAAAAACAGATAATCAAGAATAACTAACTAACTACAAAGTGGTACTAGTATGCTAAAAGATCAAATAAATGAATAGGTAAATAATGTGCATAGGATGGAAAGATGAAAGTGATTGAATTGGATGTAGCAGACTATTGCCTTATGAAAGATAAATTACTGTTTCTCTGTTAATTAATTAGGTGAAAACTTATTCCTAATGAAACAAATAACTCAAAGATTATTTGCAAAACATTTGATACACAGCTTATGCAATCTATGAGTGAAATCACATCCATTTGCAGTTTAATAATCACACTAGGACATATCACAATTTTAAATGGATTAATTGTCCATTTCGGTGTAAAAGGAGTATTCAAATGAGCTTGTGAGCATTTGTAAGCAGCCGCCTGTCAGTCAGAGGGCACGCAGGTACCGAATTGAGTCGGTGCTCAGTAATGCCAGTACTGTAGAAACACTGGTATCGTTATATCTTTTTTATTTTAATATCGACTTGATACCGAAATAACGGTTCTTTTGACATCACTAGTTGTAAGGGTTTGGAACAGCATTAGGGTGAGTAAATGATGACAGAATTTTCATTTTGGGTGAACTATCCCTTTAGGGACATCTAATTTTAATTTGAAAAGCCTTCCTGTATAGAAATCAGCACAAAATCAACCCCCCACTATCGGCACACCAATGGAGTGTAATGCAGCTGACCACTTTCAATAGAAATCAGTGTGCTGTCAGCAGAGCCCAACAAATTGACCCAGCCAATCAGAAAGCCCTGCTAAATGCTGCAAGAAATCTCAAGAAATGTCTTCACGCTAGGGCGTATGGAGACTAAGTGTGTTCCTGTATTAGAGCGACTCTCACTCTTGTCCCGTGTCCCAATTCCACAGATGAACCACCTCACCGGCTCAGCCTGAGTCCACAAAGAGCTGTTCTAAAAGACTGCAACCACGGTAAAATCTGAATTACAAGAGTGAGAGAAACGAAACATCTCTCTCCACTATTTGCTTGCCTCCTCTCTCTTCGCTATTAGCAGCATTAATATCATTCACTAACCCTGATCTATGCCCTGAGTGTCTTTTCTGATTGGGGTTAATGTCTGTGTTGCCCTGTCTCAATCATGTATCCCTTTTTTTTTATTGATTTTTTTTTTTTTTCTTTTTCCTATCTTATACCCACTATTGATCATTGATGAGGCCAACTGCCTATTTGAATGACTCATAACAGTGCCTCAAAGCCTCAGCTTTAAAAACAACAACAAAAGGCAAGCTATAGCAGAAAGAGGTTTTCACCTGCCATGGTACGACTGCTTCTAAACTGCTGGTCAAAAATGCAGCAGGTGTTATAACTAGTGATATAGGTTCAGAAGCTGTATGCCTTAAGTAGCTGCCTTAAGTAGCTGAATGTGCTGTGCAGCCTGACAAAAATAGATGAGCAGTAATCTAGTTTTTAAAAATTGGAAGAAGTCTAATTTTTATTTTAGTTTTAATTTTTGCAGTGTAGTTTTGTTTTGCTTCAGTCTAACCTCTGGCCAATGATGTTATCAGTTCCTCATTTAAGACCAAGTTGGGACGGTTTTTCTCCAACCCAAAACCCAACTTTTTTCTGTTTGGAAACTGGCCAAATCTTGCCATCTCTCTTCCGGAGTGGCTAATTTCCTCTTGTGTCCTTTCACTGCATGTCTCTGTCTCTTCTGTTGGCTTGTATGTTGTTTTGTCATTTCAGCCAATTGTGTTGCTTACAGCTCTTAAATCTTGTCTGGATTTGATTGGACGTTTTGATGCAAGTGTCAGAGACAGCAAGGTTATAATCAATGTCATGCACTCGCTTTAGCTGCTGTTACCGCCAGATGTTAATGTATCATCTAGGAACTTGCTGTGTCCCGTGAATGTCACATTTCAAGCCAAACTGAACGAATGCCTGAAATCCCTGGACATGTTTTTTGCTGAAGAAGATTTTTCACTCATTATTCTCTTTTGTTGTTGTCCTGTTGTCATGACAAGGCCCAGTCACAAAACTGCATCATGTTCTGCAGTTACTCCTTAAACATGAATATTTTGGGTTCAATACTAGTTAAGATTAATCAGCTGAATTTGTGGTATAGTGCTGATTACCACAAAATATAATTTAAACTTGTCACTCCTTATGTTGCATTCCAGTCATTTTGACCTAGACAACTTTTTATTTTATATATAATTTAATTTTATTTATCACACATTATACATTTGCACATATACAGTGAAATTCTTCTTTTTTTTTTTTTTTTTTTTTTTTTCCCCCCACATATAGCTGGGGTCAGAGTGCAGGGTCAGCCATGATACAGCACCCCTGGAGCAGATAGGGTCAAGGGCCTTGCTCAAGGGCCCAACAGTGGCATCTTGGCGGTGCTGGGGCTTGAACCCCCGACCTTCTGATCAGTAGCCCAGAGCCTTAACTGCTGAGCTACCACCATATATCAGAACGCATGCACGCACGCGCCAAAAGTATTCGCTCATCTGCCTTTAGACGCATATGAACTTAAGTGACATCCCATTCTTAATCCATAGGGTTTAATATGACGTCGGCCCACCCTTTGCAGCTATAACAGCTTCAACTCTTCTGGGAAGGCTTTCCACAAGGTTTAGGAGTGTGTTTATGGGAATGTTTGACCATTCTTCCAGAAGCGCATTTGTGAGGTCAGACACTGATGTTGGACGAGAAGGCCTGGCTCGCAGTCTTCGCTCTAATTCATCCCAAAGGTGCTCTATCGGGTTGAGGTCAGGACTCTGTGCAGGCCAGTCAAGTTCTTCCACACCAAACTCGCTCATCCATGTCTTTATGGACCTTGCTTTGTGCACTGGTGCGCAGTCATGTTGGAACAGGAAGGGGCCATCCCCAAACTGTTCCCACAAAGTTGGGAGCATGGAATTGTCCAAAATCTCTTGGTATGCTGAAGCATTCAGAGTTCCTTTCACTGGAACTAAGGGGCCAAGCCCAGCTCCTGAAAAACAACCCCACACCATAATCCCCCCTCCACCAAACTTCACAGTTGGCACAATGCAGTCAGACAAGTACCGTTCTCCTGGCAACCGCCAAACCCAGACTCGTCCATCAGATTGCCAGATGGAGAAGCGTGATTTGTCACTCCAGAGAACGCGTCTCCACTGCTCTAGAGTCCAGTGGCGGCGTGCTTTACACCACTGCATCCGACGCTTTGCATTGCACTTGGTGATGTATGGCTTGGATGCAGCTGCTCGGCCATGGAAACCCATTCCATGAAGCTCTCTACGCACTGTTCTTGAGCTAATCTGAAGGCCACATGAACTTTGGAGGTCTGTAGCGATTGATTCTGCAGAAAGTTGCCGACCTCTGCGCACTATGCGCCTCAGCATCCGCTGACCCCGCTCTGTCATTTTACGTGGCCTACCACTTCGTGGCTGAGTTGCTGTCATTCCCAATCGCTTCCACTTTGTTATAATACCACTGACAGTTGACTGTGGAATATTTAGTAGTGAGGAAATGTCACGACTGGACTTGTTGCACAGGTGGCATCCTATCACAGTACCACGCTGGAATTCACTGAGCTCCTGAGAGCGGCCCATTCTTTCACAAATGTTTGTAGAAGCAGTCTGCATGCCTAGGTGCTTCATTTTATACACCTGTGGCCATGGAAGTGATTGGAACACCTGAATTCAATTATTTGGATGGGTGAGCGAATACTTTTGGCAATATAGTGTGTGTATATATATATATAAAAATGTTAATATGTTCAAAGATGAAGTACAAAACCTGTCATAATTACTAAAAAGTTGACAAAAAGATCTAATGCATTAAAAAAAAAGAGAGATATTTAGTGGGTTAAAAGGTGTTCGCACAAACTAACACAACACGAGTTAAAAAAAAAAAAGGCAAAAATCGAGGTTACAGTGCAGCATCTACAATGGAGGTAAACGGGGGCCAATTATTGGTGGGTGTTAAGGTGGAAATGTGAAGCTTATAATTTTGTAAAAGCACATACATTAAATTTTGTGTATTATTTGAGCTGTAAAGTTGTTTTACAGTCATTTTAGGGTTTATGGTGTTATATCGTAATGGCAACGAAGATGAAAACGAAATCATCTGCTCTTGTCTGGTGCATCTAGATCTGATGAGAAACTTCCATCCTTACAAGCTTTCACATAAACTTGTAAACCTGTCAGAAACGATGTTTGCTATTAGATGACCTCGTTTTACCTCTCAGCTGCAGATTTTAAGATCCAATATATTAGAGTTTAGTGTTTCCCACTGTTGTCTACAGTAGTGATCATTTTTATATGCATTAGCTACATAAGATAAACAGACACGCTGTCTTGTCAAAGGTTTTCTTCATAACCGTTATCAAGGCACTTAAATTAAGCTGTAACCCCATTAGCAGTTATTGGTTTTAATAGGAGTCCCTGCAAGCATGCAGGAATACAATTACTCCAAGATCTCCTCCCACACCCACCCAGAGCACTGATAAAGTCTGCTCTCGCTCCCACTGGTGTTCTGTTACGACTTATCTCAAATTAGATTGTAGTGTGGAGAAAAGAGTGAGTGAATGGAGGAGAGAGAGAGATTTGTTGAATAGAGAGCCGAGTGTGTTTGTGTGCTCTCGTCTTGATGCAATCTATCATAAGTAAGACTGCTGCAGTTCCAGCTAACATTTAACCCCCTCAGCAAAAACGCAATGAAGGACATAGGGCATTTTGGGACATCAAGAGTGGCACCCTCCCCTACCACACTCCTCTAGCCATGGGGCAGGCCACTGCTGCACTTGTCCCTGTGTTTCATCCCGGGGTAGGCTAATGGAGCCCCGGGCTTGTGCAGGCCTCTGCAGCTCAACAAGCCCCGCTGTTGACCAGACTAATTAGTTCTCATCTCACACCAGGCTTCTGTCCCATTCATCTTCATTTCAGCTGCTCCATCTGCTTTTTAAATAAAACTCTTCAGTGTTATACACACAGTGGTGGAGTCCGTCCCATTGGTGCCTCCAGGCTTCAACTTAAAGGCGTGTTATTTGCACAGAGGTGGGTGATGAGTTTGTCTCTCTCTGGAGAGGAGACAGTAGTTCGGTTCCAAAACCTTGCGAGCTACCTCGCTGACCATTGCCTACATAGGGATCCACTTTCCTAAACGATGCTTCATTAGTGCATGTAATCCACATAAGTAGCCCATCTCACGTAAAGTGCACACGAGACTCAAGTTAGCATGTCACTCAGCTAACATCGTGATAACAACTATAAACATACACAGCACATACAAAGATTGGCTAAAATATGTCATTGTTGTTATATTGAACTATTGTTATTGATTCTTTGTTGTATCAATACATGTATTTTTATACTCTTTTTGTAATCTTCTCTTGTTTCGACCACCATTTTTTGGAACATCCTTTGCAAGGGGAGCTCAACTTCAATGCCTTAAAGAGTTTTCTGATTTAGTTTTTCTAGCACTTAGTCAAACATGTTGGTTTAACCGTCCAGAGACCATAAATAAATAAATAAATGTCTAATGAAAAGCTTAAAAAATAATAATAATAATTTATAATACGTTGGCATAGGTAGTTTGGAATAATATTTTTGTATTATTTATTTAAAGAAATAATGAAACTGTTTTGTTTTAAAATATTATTCATTTTAGAAAAACAAGTTGTCCACCAATCAAAGTCAGGTGGTGTAACGACATGTAGTTAGCCGTTTTGTTTTCATGTGACCAAAAAAAAACATAAAATAGAAAAGACCCCTTTAGACCCTCAGGACTTTCTTTTTATATGTACTGCATATATACAGTGGCCCCAAAATGTACTTGGATGCTTAAGATGAACTTAAAAATGCATGAATTCCTTTGCATTTGAAAACAAAATATCAAACAAATGTGCATTTATTGTAAAGAAAGATAACATCAGCACACCTTTCAAGCAAAGCATTTAAAAACAACAAAAAAAGCTTATGTTTTGAATTATAAAACAACAGATATGTGGTTTAAAATTAAGACAAACTTATTTGGACAATTGATAATGATTACAAGTTCAAGTGTTTTAGTTTTTACTTTGCAATCTGTTCGTCCGCAGAACTTCTTGACAACGTCTGGGCATAGAATCAACAAGTTTCTGTAAAAGCGGTGGTGAAAGTTTCCTCCAGGTTTTACCCACCAAAGCTTTCAGTTCATCCACACTAGAACATCAATGAACTGACATTTTCTTCATAGGTGCTCTCGACAGATCAGCTGAAAAAAAACCTAAATATTCCATCCTCTACAGTTTGGTATATTGCAAAAAAAAAGTTGCAGGACTCGTGAATGAGAACAGAAAGTGCACAGGCAGACCCAGAAAGACAATCAGCAGATTGAACATGATAAAAGAGAAACAGGCAAGAAAGGATTGCCTCACACTTCAATGAGAATTACCAGATACAACTTAGTTCACAGACCATTAGCAATAGGATCAATGAGTATGAGTACAGAGGGAGATTAATGCACATTTTGCTTAGGTCAAATGGAGTAACTAAGAAAACTTATTTACTGTGTATCTGTGAAAAATATTTTACTTTGATTGATATAGTGTGTACTCTTGCTTGTATTTAAAGGATTAATTCACCCAAAAATATAAATTCAGTCATTGTTTACTCACCCCTGTGTTGTTATAACCCTATATGACTTTCTTTCTTTTTCTCAACACAAAGGGAGAAATTGTGAAGAAATGTTGTGCTCAGTGATATCATACAATGGCAGTTTATGGTGACCACCTCTTCAAGCTTCAAAAGAACACAAAAGTATAATTCAGAAGTATAATAAATTATTCATGAGACTCATGATTGTTATGAAAGCATACGATAAGATTTGGTGAGAAACAAACTGAAATCTAATGTATTATTTAGTGAAAATATTCACTGACCGTTGATCTCCGATGCATTCGTGAGTCTGCACACCAGCTTTAGAGCTTTTTGCACGAGAGCAACGGTAGTTACACAGCAAGCGCGAGATGGGGCGTTCAAGCGAAAACTCATTTTGTTTCGCTTCAACAGGACCACCAGCGATATTAACAACAGAAAACACAACATAGCTTCACACAAACCAGAGAACAGAACTTACATGTCTGAAGAGTTTGTAGTGGAAGAATAGTTGCATTTCAATGGAGTCCTCCATCAAACAGAGAGATGGGGCTGGAGATAGCTACAGTCATACTGTGTCCTACTCAGACACCAAACGGCACACAGAAAAGTAATACTTTCTATGTTAAGATGCTGCAATGAACAAAGGGACATTCTGTGGATCGCTTGGTTTCTATATCTGGCGTTGCACCCGGTAACCCTGTATGCTATGAACTGGCACTGGACCAAAATGCGATGCGTGGTGCGAGCGTGAGGTAATTGTCTGTGTTCTGCGACTGCTTTTGGGTCCTTGAATTTGGTATAATGTGCAAATAAGGGCAGCCGGTGGAGTTTGCCCCCCTCGGGTAAGATTATGCCTCCCCTAGGGAGTTTGTGGCCTACGCAGACTGCGTAATCTGCGTATAGGGAGCGGCGCTACCGTCAGTCTCCTCCATCACACTTTTTGATTAAGGACTGGGCATTGAAATGCATCTATTCTTCCACTACAAACTCTTCAGACATGTAAGTTCTGTTCTCTGGTTTGTGTGAAGCTATGTTGTGTTTTCTGTTGTTAATATCGCTGGTGGTCATGTTGAAGCAAAACATAACGAGTTTTCACTTGAACGCCCCATCTCGCGCTCGCACGTGCTGCATAACAACTGTTGCTCTTGTGCAAAAAGCTCTAAAGCTGGTGTGCAGACTCATGAACGCGCACATGAGATCAACGGTCAGTGAACATTTTCACTAAATAATACATTAGATTTCAGTTTGTTTCTCACCAAACCTTATCGTATGCTTTCATAACAATCATGAGTCTCATGAATAATTTATTAGACTTCTGAATTATACTTTTGCATTCTTTTGAAGCTTGAAGAGGTGGTCACCATAAACTGCCATTGTATGACATCACTGAGCACAACATTTCACAATTTCTCCCTTTGTGTTGAGAAAAAGATAAAGTCATATAGTGTTATAACAACACAGGGGCGAGTAAACAATGACTGAAATTTATTTTTTGGGTGAACTAGTCCTTTAAGCAAGGTATCCACAGGTCCTTAAAAAGTCTTAAAGTCTTAAATGTACTTTTTAAAATTTAAGACCAAAAAAGTCTTAAATTACAAGAAGTCGTTAAATTTCGTTTGCTGAGGTCTTAAATTTTGCGGCGTGAATAGAGGAGACGCTTAAAACAGCAGAATCTGCACGAGTAAAAACATCTCTCGCTCTCTCTCTGGTGCATCCGTCATTTAGCAGCTGACGCTTGAGTTTAGTGTGAGCACGCACAGGGAAGTGCATTTTTACTGAACTTACGATGTTACACATGTATAAACCTTCATAAACCCATTAATCCGAAATGCAAATGGCGTTATTTTGCGTATCTAACACTGTCGCTCCTGCTTATAATCGACAAAGCTGTCAGCGTTACAATTTGCAAGCGCGCAAGGCTGGAGTGGTTTTTTGACGCCTTTCAAATCGTTGCGCTTCCTTATTTTACACTATACCTTTGACAATAATTGTAAAGCTAACAGAACTACTCCGCTGCAGAGTTACACCTGTTATATCTCTCATCTCCATCTCTCTAGATCTAGGGCTGCCAACGTAATTGACACTGTTCTCACGCTCTCACGCCACACGTCCTTTTTCTCATGCAGTGATAACGTCGCGGAGCAAAGAGGACACTGACAGCGCATGGACAGACAAGACAGAGCAAGCTGCATGATGCTGCGAGTTATTCAGACCAATCGGGGAAAACAGCAGCACAGCGTCTCTCCCTCGCTTTTTCTTTCATAATTTAATCTGATAACATTTTCAATACATCTTGTCAGCTTTAAACAGCCATTTTTAAGGTAACTGATATTTCAGATATTTCACTCAAAAATTTAAATTATCATCACTTACCTTCATGCTGTTGCAAACCTATATGACTTTCTTATTTCAGTGGATATCAAAAGGAGATATTAGGGAGTTTCAGTCACCATTCACTTACACTGAATGAAAAACAAGATGCAGTGACAGTGAATGGTGACTGAGACTAAACGTTTTGCTTGACATCTCCTTTTTTTAGTTCCATGGCAGAGAAAAATTCTTTCAGACTTAAGGGTGAGCAGTGATGACAGAAATTACGTTTTTAAATGAACTGCCCATTAACTACCTGTTAAAGGTATCTGCCAAGAAAAAAAAGATATAAATGTTATTCAGCACATGCTAGACCTTATTCACAGCAGCGGTATCTTTGATATTTAATGACAATGACAACAAGACTGTGCAGGATAGATGTACAGTCTCTTCGATGAGATGTACTGCAGTTTAAAGTGTTTTTGAATCATTCTGTGTACAAAACATTGAAAAAATATCTTTTAAAGGACACTCAGTTGACAAATAACTCCAGACAACATGAGTTGTTTAAAATCAGATGGGATATTGGAGCTTTTACAGATTTATACCGTGCATGCCTTTGAAGAGACTGTAAGTCTATCCCTCACAGCCTCGTTTCCATTCCCATTAAAATTCAAACATGGCGCTACTGTGAATAAGGTCTATAGACCAATCCTCTTATTTACAAAAATGTCAGCGCATGCGAAGTAAGTGATGGCAGAAAGCCTGCTGACTGTTGTGTTAGATTTGACAGATCAGAGGATTAAATGAAAGTATGACACAAAACCATCATAAATACAAACATGTTCTTAGTGATACAATTACTATAATGATATGAGTTAATAACAAACATGTAATCATGTTTGCTATAAATTTATGCTGCAAAGTTGTGAGTTGAAACGATCTCAGTCCAGTCAGATCTGTTGATGATCTTGAAGCCACAGCAGTCAACGAGAGCCCTCGGAATAATTTTTCAACAACGTAATCCAATAAAATGTTATTTTTTGCACATGGTTTTTGCCACCACTTCCGTGTTTGACATAAATGGTGACGTTGCCAAAGCATTGTTCTAATGCGTCATGTCTGGCTAGAAAGCAAGTGACTAAAGTGAAGGGTCACAATATAGGCTACATACTTTAGGCTGCATGCATTCTTAATGATTTCATTTAGAGTTTTAATGTTGTATTAACTCATTAACACATAAATGCACAATAATATATATATATATAAAAACAAAACATGTCCAGATACATTCAAGTAGCCTCAGTGGTTTTGTATTTACCAGCTAATGAATTAATGTTTTTTTTTTTTTATTGTGAAAGTGGTCTTAAATTTTTAAAGTTGGCCTTAAAAAGTCTTATTTCATTCCTTCGAGCCTGCAGATACCCTGTTTAAGGCAGGGGTCTCCAACCTTTTTTGCACCGAGGGGGTTGTTCGTTAGTTTCACACTCATGTCAACATTGGTTATTGGAAGAGTGGAACCAATGTTTTCTAAAATCGTGTCTTTTATGTACTTTTGGATAGTGCCTCTTAAAGGGCAAAGCACACAACAAATAATACAGTGGCGTATATCAGTGCTGCACAGAAATTATTCCCAGAACGTTCTTGTGATCCGGTTGCAACTCTTCCATGGCCCGGTACTGGGTCGTAAGGAGCAAGGAAAGTATTTTAATACATTTTACCTCATGGTTTACGAGACACATCGCTGTTTACACCTGGTCACATAAAAGCGTCTCCTGTGACCACTTGTGTTTGGATTTAGAGGGGAGGGTCTCTGATTTCTTGACGACATGCACCAATCACTATGTCATAGTGTTACTGCATGTTAATAAACATCACAAAAGACAAAGAGTGAAAATTTGAAATTTAATCTAAGCACAAACGCAATATTTTGAGCAAAAGTATCCATTGTTTTAGTGGTTAAAACAGTTGTTAGTTCAACTTCTGATGTGTGTGCTTTTCATCTGTGTCCCTGCATGCTAATGTCAGACGCACTGAAACAGATCCGTGAAGTTCTCGTGTTTGTGTATTTATCCACCTTTCAAATTTTCTGATCAGAGGGTTATTTCCTTTTAAAGCCTTTTTTTTTATCTGCATAGTGTAAATGGGGCCTAAGTCATGAATTTTTTTATTTTTTATTTTTGTAGAAAATCACCTCACAAAACTTTACTTGTCAATGACCCGTATACAAATAGATCACTGCAATACGTTTTTACTGTTAGCTGATTGACAGTCTAAAGGGTACAGTGGGAAAAGACCAGTGGCTTCTGCTGGACTCTATCAGCTCTGTTCTTGTCCCCTCTCTCTCTCCGTAGAGTAAATACCCCTCAGTAATTGATCTTCAGGGCTTTAGTGTTTCACACTCAGCGGAGCAGGAAAGCAAATTAAAATCAGACACATCTGCAACAGGAGACACTGTAATAAACCACAAAAAAATGAGCCGCTCAGGCCAAGTTTGTGTGGCCATTAAAGTGGTGGGAAACAGCTCTTTCAAATGTGGATGTGTTTTCTTTGTGTTGCTGTGTCTCTATGTGTATTGGCCACTAGGGCTTGTCCAACCCAGGTTGGAGCAATGAGAGTCAAGATTGCATTTTCCTGCAGGGCTTTTGGGAGCGAGCAGGCCGTCATTCACTTTATACAGGCGGACAGTCAGTTTAAGAGCTCCGGTATCTCAAATCTGTGTAATCTATGGAGATTCAGGTCCCTGGACTTGCACTGTTGGCTGTCTATTTGTCTGTACAGTTCAGCCGGGCAGAGGTTTAAATCCTCACAAATTCTTACATCAACTCCCTGTTGGACTACACACCCAAAAAGTGCGCTGTGGTCAAGATTGAGGGGTAAAAGCTTTCCTACAGATCCTGCTTTCATTTTAGGAGCCTCTCTTTCCTTGCTCCCTCTTTCTTTTTCTATTCGTCTGAGCCTAAGGCAACACTTAAAGCCTTTATGTGTGACCGAAATCCTGCATCCCTCCACCTGCTTTCCTCTGGATGAAGATAAAGATGCTTTATGTCTTGAGTGACCAGGGTTAGGATAAGAGCAGAAAGAAAGAGAGTGAATGGATTGATTGTATTTGACCGCATGGAGTGCTTTGAATCCACACAGCAATTGGTTCAAGAAACCCAGATGTAGCCTTTCAGGTCACTCTTGCATTTGCTTCCCAGTCCTTGAGCCTTATACTGTGCTGTTGAGTATGTCAGAGAAGAAACCGGTACATTTGTCACTCTTCTGCCTTCTTTTTACAGGGCTATTAGGCCCTACTCACTGATTAATATTCCACCCAACAATGATCAAGTAACAGATTCCTGAATTAGAACTTGAAATTGATTTTATAGCTGGCTGGGAAAGGTCACTCAGCACTTGGTAAATGAAACTAATGGAAGGTTTGCAGTCTGAGGAGCATGAGCCTGTGTTAAAGGTTTTATGGATGTTTTTGACAGACAAGAATGATCATATGCTTCATCTTGGACATCTCTTGTTTGGAAACTATTGGTTAATGGGCAATGTTAACAATAGCCGCTTTTCCACTATTGGGCCAGTGCGAACCAGGGCTATCAACTGGCCAGCCGGGACCAATAGCCTCGGACCTCGAGCCGCAAGACCGAAATCAGTGTTATCTAGAATATCGAGTTTATATGGTATGTAAACATTAGGTAGCTAGCAAGATAAGTTAACATTGATAACTCACCAACTGTAACTGCCATGGTGTCCCAAGTGGCCTATCCACTAACAGCGGGATGATGTCCCAACACACCGTCTATGTAAGATCACCAAACCATGGAAAGTAATTTCTTTGGGCACCGCTTTGTCCAGGATTTGTACTGATACCCGCAAATGTTTTTTTTTTTTTATGTATTTTTTCCCTGAACTGATACCATTGTGCGCTGGAACCACAACCTGGGAAGTTTGGCGAAATTCTGCCTTTGACATTGACCATGCCTTAATCCCTGGTTGGCCTTGTTTGGCCCAAGGGTAATCAGCGAGCCAAAGGCCATTGACCGTTGGCCCCGAGAAAGCCCCAAGGAGGTACGATGAAGCCCCAGAAGTGACAGTGGGAACGCAACTGGCCCTGGCACGCACTAGCACGCCCTCATTTGGCCCGATAGTGGAAAAACGGCTAATGAGAACATGTCTAGGGGTGGGTAAAAATATCGATTTTCTGATGCATCGGGATCTTAATTTGAACAATAACAGAATCGATTCTTAAATCCCCAAATCGATCTTTTAATCTATGCGTAACTCTCCACTACAGTGAGAGGAAATCACTCACATTTGCAACCAAATTTTGCGCTTCGCGTCTAAAAATGTATATATTTGGCAACTGGCTGGTAAATGTTTAGATTTCACTCACCAGTGATTGTGTAGTATAGTGGCGGAGTATTCAGCAGCGAGATCCTTTCACCGTGTATTGAGTAAAAATTGTTCCATGTAATGTGTGTCCAAAGACGAGATTCATCCAAACCATTTGTCATTAAATAATACCTCTTTTAATACCCTTTCTGTTTTCTAGTCAGTTGATGATCAAAAATAATAAGGGAAAAAAAAAACATTTAATTCTATCATGCATATCATAGATGAGATTAAGCCATTCGAGTCTCTCGCGTTAACATGCGCTCATCTACAGATGTAATTTTTTTAAGACAGTACCGGTTTTAGCACGTGTTCAACAAATCGATATAAATACTTTTAAATAGTAAAAATTATGCAATGAAACAATAAACATGTAACAAAATAATATATGAAATATCATATATTATTTATTGTTTGAATGCATACATTTGTTCATTTCTAAAAAGCTAAAATGTGACAAACTATGAAAAATGAATCAAATATAATTACTCAAATTAATGTTTGTGTAATGTACCTGGTAAGAAGGTCCCCTGTATAATTAACAGCAATAGCTGGGAGGGTATTTCTTTCATGTGTAAGCAAAAGGGACATTATAACTTAAATATACCCATATGAATCGATATCGAATCGAGAGCTTGTGAATCGGAATTGAATTGGTACATTTTTATCAGTAGCCAGCCCCAAATATGTCCCTAACACCTTTTGCCATGGCTAGTCCCCAGGGTTGTATCCAAAACAGACAAATAGTCACGCAGGAGTTTACATTTAGTTTCTGAGTTATAATGGAGTAGCCATGCGCCAGTATCAAATTTTCATATCGTAACAATTGCTGAAGCTTTTGTTGTGGTATACGGTATTGCACTACATTACAAAACATGTTGAAAGATATAAACAAACTAACAAACACAGCCAGTAAGTCTGCACGCAGCATGTCAAAATAAAGCTCATGCACTGACTTCTAAGAACATTCAGCATAAATATAATGAATTTAAAAGTCAAATATTCTGTGGTTTTTCCTAAAAGGCTTTAGGAAAGAGACTGCAAATTAAATTTTCGCCCTTTACAGCGCAAGTATACAATTATTACCTGTTCTGTGCGCGCACACACAAAAATAATGTCTTACATGATTATATTTTAGGTAACATGTCTGTTATGAAATCCTTTTTATAGCATCAAATGACTCTCAGTCAGACTGTACCAGAGAGCCACACCGCTGATATAGAGGAGATTTGCTTCAGGCAAGAGGTTTAGTGATATATATTCTCTCTTTTATTTCTGCCTCATCCCATCTCTCAGACCTGAGTGCCTACAGGGGTGGAGAGAAATAAAGTGTTTGGATGAAAACAGAGATAATATACAAACTTATTCCAGTGTGTTCCGGATTTGAGGCATTCATCACCGGCCAATACAATATACTTTTAAAGTAACAGGCTTGAGAGAGCTGTTGCAACTCAGCCAAAACATAACCTGTGATATACAGACTCGAGGCAGTGAGTAAACAGTACATACGTTAAGAAAGGTATGTTCTATCAGCTCTTTTAATCGTCCACTCGATGTTTCTGCTAGGAGTTTGTCAGCCTGTGCCCACTTAATATCCACAGTAGCGTCCAAAAAAGTTTCTTTCTTCACTTTTATTCCCATCAAACACAGCCGAAAGGATTGTTGCAAAAGTGCTTAAATATGAAGCTCTTCTTTACACACCTCATCTGATTTCTTAAATGGATTTATCGTGATGAATCAGGCCCGCGCAACCTGAATTTTATTTAAAACCTCCATCAAAACGGTGAAGTGCATAGTCCTCTCATTTTTCCTTCTCTCTCGTCTTGATGTGACAGAACCAAAGAAAGAAGAAGGAAAAGCAATATTTAATCAGTGCGTCTGAGACGGAGAGAGCTGCGTCGTTCTCTCTCTCTGCTCTCTAATTGATGCTACATGTCATTGTTCTAAAAGTTGAACTGTCAAAACTCTTGATTTATCCATTTTTAAGAGCCATACATCATCTCCACCTCACATACGGGGCCTCCACGTTTCATTAGAGAGAGAGATTAATTCAAGATGAGCCCATTCGGGAATGTTGACTGAACACACGCTCTCGCTCTTTGAACATCTTCCAGGACTTTGGCGCAATAAAATATACAGTGTTATGGCATCTCGCAAATAGCGAAAATGTCATACGGAAAGAGATCAAATCTCATTCCATTAAACTCCTCAGGGCTGGACAAACACAGCGTGTCCTCTGTCAGCTCTCTCTCTCGCTCTCACAACCCTCATCCATCTCTCCAGAGCTGTTGTGCTGCTTTCTGAGCAGTTGCTGCATCTCTTAGCACTTCCTGTAATTCAAAGTTGTTCTCTCTTCACCAACACTCACGTGTAAAGCGAGTTTGTGTGAGACGGGATCGCTCACCTTGCCGGTTTGAGATGTGAAGATTTGTGTTTGTTTGTGAAGGAGAGGGAAGTGTAGTTTGTAAGCAGATATGGTGAAGTTTCTCAAACGAGCGCAGTGTTTTCAGAAGTAATAGGCTAATGAAAACTGTGTTCCTAGAGAAGTGGAATATTAATGTGAAATGAAGTGCTTTCAGAATGCAGTTATGAGGACCGAGACAACTGAACACAACTAAACAGATTGTGGAAGCTCTTGTTGGGTCAGTGTTCAGCTTTCCTAGATAAGACACTGGATATTAAACGGGGTTCCCCAAAGTCCTTAAAAAGTCCCAGCATACTGTTTGCAAACATTTAGACACTGGCCACACTGCAGTGGGAGGCGTTTAGATGAGCATTTAAATATAAGGACATACTGTACAAGACTACATGTAAAACCTTAACTAATATGACATTAAAATGTGTTATTGATGACTTCATGCTTCATTCTATGAGTAGAATTCACACAAGATCATTAAAAGTTTTAACCACTCAATGAAGATTTCAAGTAATATACAGTGTATGCAGTAGATAATGTCTAAGTTGTTCTGTTTGCATTCTACATTCATGGCAAATTGTACTCTGTTATTGTAATTTATGATGACACTGATACTACTGCAAAGATGGGTGTATAAAAGAGGCATGTCTTTAGGCAGATGTTGGAATGGCTTTCAGCTGCAGATGGCAAATGAGTGAAGCAGCTTATCAAACAACAGGGTAAATGGGCACTTAAGAGTATTTAAGTAGATTTCCTTTTGCAGACTAATTAAACAAAAATTGCATGACATGTTCTTGAAAAATGTATCTACCGAACAATCATACAGATGTAGGTAAATTTGCACCAGTTCGCTAATAACACACCGGTGTGTTCATTTTGACTGAGCTTAACTGACTGAACAACATAACTGAAAAATACGTTGGTGTCAAAGTGGATTGAGCTCCAGGTCACACCTCCCGATGACTTGGACCAATGAAAGTAAGAAGGTGTTTAGCAGCCGGTAAGAAGGTTTCCTGAATGTTACGAATCACCGAAACAAACTCGGAAACGCCTTCGTTTTTGCTTGATTTTGTTCTAAATGACGTCACACTCATTCATTCTTCGATTTCGGGTGAAGTGTGCCGGGGCCTCAAAAGTATTCCATTTGACTTGTGCACTATATTCTAAGGCCACATCCACACTAATATGTTTTAGTTTGTAAGGCATCTTTTTCTCTGTTTCGGCCTAAAACTGAGCTTTTCAAAAACGCAATTGTATTTCAGACTGTACATGGAACGGCGATTTTTCGCATGCACAGTAAGGGGATTTAAGAGATGTCATACGTTTCAGTGTTGATGAGCAACTTTTGGAAAATGCTTGAAAACCGCAGTGTGGGCGGAGAGCATTACGAAAATGCTGTTTTCAAATGTATCTGGATTAAGTCTTCTGAAGCCATATAATTGAATTTTATATGTATGTTTTCAGAATAATCAGAACTCTATACTTTACTTTAATGGTGCTTTTCTATCCTTTATGAGCTTGACAGTGTAAACTGCCATCCACTTTTGATGTATAAAAGAGAGCAGCTCAGGTTTTCTGTAAAATTTCTCCTTTTGTGTTGAGGGTGAGTAAATGATGACCGAATTTTCATTTTTGGCTGAACTCTTCCTTAATCCTTGCTTGTGCTTTCCTCTCTCTCCCATTGGTCTCTTGCTCAGATTATTCCTCACTTCTTATGATAAACTGCAGCAAGTAATAGAAAGCAGGTGATGCCGGAGTACAGAGAGAGAGGGGGGAAAGAGCCGTAATCAGCCCTCTGACAGAGGGTAGTCGGAGCTGTGGGTGGCTGGCTAATCTCTGATTACTCTCCTTTCCTCCATACAATCCTCACAATGACTCAGCGTGTAATGCTGTAATGCAGGATGCACTGATAGGCCCTCTGCTGGAGCCTCACCCTCCAACCAGGAGAAAGTAAGAGATAGAGAGGAGAGTACCACCACAGATAAAGAGGAGGAGAGTGGGTCATCGAGAATACCTTATTAAGAATAGGCGGTGAAATAAATAGAGAGAGGGACAAATGGGGATGAGGAAAGAGGAGGTGACACTCAGATTGGTCACTGGAGGAGAAAGAGTCAGATTGGGAAGGGAGTAAAAGGTATAAAGACTCAGTAGTAGCCCTACTCTTAGTAGAAATCTGTGGTAGACACAGGATGGAGAGTACTTAGAGAGGTTTGGAGAGGTGCAGTGTGGATGCAGAGAATTTAAATGTGAAATCTTCTTTGGTGCCACAGCCTTGTTAGAGCCCTTTTCTGGCAGCCTCTCTGTTTAACAGAGGGTGGTATCACTGCTATTTCTTTGAATGGATTGATCAGGAACTGCAAATATGGTGTGCAATTAAAACACATGTCATTTTTAGACAAAAAGGGGTCGAAAGAAAATAAAGGACCATGAGTAGTTGAATGTGTTTGTGTATGTTTTCTGGTCATTTAATTTTACACTGCCTTTTATCTCAGAGAAGCATGCAGACCAACCCCTCCCATAAGTGCTCAACACAAAGATGTATATCTCCCAGCCATGGTTTGAGGAAGGGATGATGGGCGTGCTCCCATTCTTATTAAACAGACCTCAACGAGCCCTCGGAGCAGCACGAGATTCTCAAATCTGGACACCACAGCCGATACTTTTATGTCCTAGTTAATCCAATGGCATGACTTAAAGAAGTATAAATTAATGATCGCAGATGCTAAAAGCGAAGAAAAAGGGGTCTCGAAGCCCGGGGTGGAGGGAAATCTGAAGCTCTCTGTTTTGTTTACGCAAATCTCCCTGATTTGATTTGCTGAAGCTGTTGAGAAGGTACTAATCATGGCCCTTGTCTAATTATCCATTTCTCTTTCACGCTTTCACTCACTCTTTGTCTCTTTCTTTCTCAGTGACAGAAGAGATTGATCTGTGGTGGGCTAGGCGGAGCGGGTACTTTGTCTGGCGCACATCCCGTCGTAATGCCACAGAGGTTGCCATGGCAACAGAGTGGCTTACTGAGTGGACTGGTTGCATGAGAAGACACATGTTGAATGCCGAACGAGACTGTTTGTGCCAGAGAGAGGGTGTGGATCTTTGTGTTGCCCGCGTCAGAGTAGGGATGTCGAATTTACACTCCGATAAAGCTGTAGGTGGTAAACGTAGTCAAATCCTTGTGAAGCTTTTTATGACACTTCTTCTGAAAATAATGAAAGCTTCCTTCAGCCTGACTGGCAACATCCTTTTGGGATGTCATCCAGACCGTGACATCCCAAATCGGAGACTTTTAGACGATCCGTGTCTCTGTGGTTCGCACAAGATCCCCACCCTGCACAGCCTGCAGGCGGAGACTTGCAACGTTGGTGGGTGGTTTACCCCTCGGCGCTTGGCCGTGGGGCAGAAGCCCCCTCCCCCTTCATTTGGCCTTTAATCCCATCTTCAACCCCTCGTTGTGACCTGGGGGTATAGTCCTAATCTTGCTCCCCTAGGCAGGTTGAGATCATTAGGGCAGTGTGTGCTGTGATCACCTCCCTCTAAGGTATAAATTAAGCAGCCCTTGCTCTCTGATCGGCTGTAGCATCACCCCCTCCTGGGACGCTCCGCTGCGAGACTTTATTAACATTGTCTCCCACAGCATGTATGGGGCTTTGAAGGTAAATCTGCAGTGTGTTCCCAATGCTCAGGAGACAGGTGGAGCTACAGGTGCTTTTAACAGATGGTTTTTAAAGTTTCCTCTTGGCCCAGTTTCCCTCATAGAAGGGTTTCTGCAGGTCTGAAAAAATGATTTAAAAGTCTTAAATTGCCCTTTAGCAAATTAAGGCCTTAAAAAGGTCTTAAATCAGAGCAACAAGTCTTAAATTCATAAGTATTAAATGTTGTATGAAGGATTGGTTTCTCGTTGTGTTTTAAGTCATTTTAAAATAGCCCCTATACCAAATTTGAGGTCTCTAGGACAAAATCTATAGTGCCACAACCAGTTCAGAAATTCGCTTTTCTGTTGTGCGTTTCTTTTGAACCATTTGTCCTGGAAATTATTTTTGCATTTAATTACGCTTCTCCTGATGATACAAATGGACCGCTTAAATTAAAATGCCATCTTGGATTATGACTTTTATCGTTTATTTGCTACTATTCTTTCAAACTTTGCACGATTTACATAAACAATAGCTCATAATAATCTCCAGACTGATCCGCACATAATGAATAATATCAAATTTAGATTTTTTTAGATTAAAAGTTCCGTTTGACTCATTGAGTGTATCCAAAGATGAGATCCAAACAACCCATTTGCACATTGAATAATGTCTCTTTAAAATACCCTTTCTGTTCTTTACAGTTAGTTTGCACAAAAAAAAGAACAAAAAAATTATAATAATTCTAGCACGGATGAGTTTAAGCCTTTCGAGTCCACTCTCGTTAATAAGTGCTCGTTTACAGACGTTGTTTTCAAAAATGATGGATTTCTTAAAGAGACAGTACCAGGTTTTAGCACTTTTTCAGTGTAAATAATTGTACATGGTACAAATTATGCAATTAAACAATAAGCAAATGTAACAAAATATAATATGTGCAAGATAATATCATATTTTTTTAATGGAATATATTAATTTGTTCATTTTTAAAAAGCTAAAATGTGACAAATGATGAAAAGCTAATAAAATATAATTAGTAAAATTTATATTTTTGTAATGTTCCTAGTTAGAAAGTCCACTGTATAATTTACAGCATTAGATGGGAGAGAATTTATTTCATATGTAAGCAAAATGGACATTATTACTGAAATGTAACTGAATCGATATCGAAACAAGAACTTATGAATAGGAATTAAATAAGGAAACCTGTATCAATACCCAGCACTACCTGGCACACCACTGATTGTAATGAACAATCAACATGATGCTTGGGTAAAATAGTTTTCTATTATTTCAAACTACTTTTTATACTTTTCCGTTTTTTAATGGATTATAAGTATATTCATAATCAATATTTATTCTTCTGAATGCCTCCGGATGCAGCTCAAAAGGTTTTGGAATAGGCCATATATCACTCTCTAGCTCTCTTCCAAATCTTGTAAGCTGCCTTGCTGTCTACTGCCCACATAGGCAGCTGCCTTCAAAGGCAAAATGCTAACTAAAATAGAAACACCACATAGAAAGTGAGTGATTTGAAACACATCTTATAGGTCGCAACTCCACGCAGCACTAGTATGAAAATTGCAGGTTTTTTATTTTTTATTTTCTCCCATTTTCTCCCCAATTTGGAATGCCCAATTCCCAATGTGCTCTAAGTCCTCGTGGTGGTGGAGGACGAATCTCAGTTGCCTCCACGTCTGAGACGGTCAATCCACGCATCTCATCATGTGGGTGGTTGAGCACGTTACCGCGGAGACGTAGCGCGTGTGGAGGCTTCACGCTATTCTCCGCGGCCTCCACGCACAACACACCACGTGCCCCACCGAGAGCGAGAACCACATTATAGCGACCACGAGGAGGTTACCCCATGTGACTCTATCCTCCCTAGCAACCGGGCCAATTTGGTTGCTTAGGAGACCTGACTGGAGTCACTCAGCACACCCTGGATTCGAACTTGCAACTCCAGGTGTGGTAGTCAGCGTCTTAACTCGCTGAGCTACCCAGGCCCCCGAAAATTGCCGATTCTAATTGGATTGAACTCATTTGCTTTTCAGTATAGCATTTCTCTTCACTCAACTGTCATCTTTAAAAAAAAATAAATAAATAAATAATCCAGGGGTCGTGAGTTTACCTATAATGCGACTTCAAATGCAGAACGTGTTTTTGGAGCACAGCTATTGTTTTTCTCTTTCTTTTCATTTCCCTTTGCTTTTAAAAATCCTGTGCTGGATGCAGAACAGCACTTTTTACTCTCAACACTGTGAGTTTTCTATTCATCTAATGAAGATAAAAGGCAATTAGGTTGGTGTTCATTAACTCCAATTTTCCAATTAAATTAGCCTTTTCAAAGATATTGGGTTTTGTTTGTGTGCTTGTGCTTGTGCGTGTGTCTTTGTCATTTGCATTCTTGCATGCTAGTGTTTGTTTGGCCGAGCTAATAAATGAGAAATTACAGAAGTGAGACAGAGAAAGCTGTGTAAAATCTGCCTGATAGATGCCTCAGCCATGAGATGCCCAGAGGAAGCCACACGCATCCTGCTTGAACAGTAATATTAGGCTTGTATTTCTCACATGCCAGCCATATCACTGCTTCCGTAGAATCTTTTTCGCCATCTAAAAACACTCATGAATGTATTGTTGCGAATGACAGTTTCCCCACACCTATTCCTTGTAAAAATTTGCATTTGTGAAATGTGCATTTGCAAGAGATTTTACTTATTCTATGCACGCAGATGCATGTGTATCCAACTAAAACCCTATGCGTGTGTAAAACTGTTTTAGCGCTGGATTACTAGGCTTTTTATTTATTTGGTAATTGCTGGTTTGTAAATTGTTTTAAATATTCTTGAATCTCTTACTGTTCTTGTTTACTGTTTATAGCACTGCTTTGCCTATTGTCTCTTATTGAATGGTTTTGGCTTTTACTGGGCAAACATTTATTTGACATTTATCATCATAGTGGGTTGAGTTTTATATGCCCAACATTTTGAACTTTGGACTTTGAACTGTTTGAAATGCACCTTATGTTTATCCTAACTCCATATAAAGCATCTGAAAGACACATTTTCCAGCTTTTGGATGAACATATTGATTCTCGATGTGATAATGCACAGTAAATATATGATATTTGAAGGACGATGAGCCTACAGTCCACGTACCTGGTCATTGTGTTTAACAGCGTGCCGTTTTGTGATAAATCGATGCAGTTTTTAAAATGGCATATCAGATGAAACTAGAGACTCTAATCTTTTGACTTAAACAAGTTTTAATGGAAAAACTTAATTAGGTTTCTTACCAGATGTAGTTTTGTTGGCTTTTTTCCCCAAAGACAAACTCAGCTGTGGTTAGTGCCATGTTGTTTTGTCACATGACGCATCATCAGAATGTAATTCTTTAATGACAGCTCAGAGTCTCCTGAACTGAGATCAGTCGGTTTGAATGAAAGTATGCATTGCCTATAGCAAAGCCAAAATGTATGCCCATGCATGTGGACGTGGGGTATCAGGACGTAATACTGTGTGTGTGTGTGTGTATATGTATGTGTGTGTATATGTATGTGTGTGTGTATATATATATATATATATATATATATATATATATATATATATATATATATATATATACATACATACATACACACACACACAATGGCGGCCAAAAGTTTGGAATAATGTACAGATTTTGCTGATTCAGAAGGACATTGGTACTTTAATTCATCATAGTGGCATTCAACTGATCACAGAGTATAGTCAGGACATTACTGATGTAAAAAAACAGCACCATCACTATTTGAAAAAAGTCATTTTTGATCAAATCTAGACAGCAGCCATCACTCCAACACCTTATCCTTGAGTAATCATGATAAATTGATCATCTGGTACTAGAACATCACTTGCCATTATATCAAACACAGCTGAAAGATATTTGGTTCATTAAATGAAGCTTAACATTGTCTTTATGTTTGTTTTTGAGTTGCCACAGTATGCAATAGACTGGCATGTCTTAAGGTCAATATTAGGTCAAAAATGGTAAAAAAAAAGAAACAGCTTTCTCTAGAAACTCATCAGTCAATCATTGTTTTGAGGAATGAAGGCTATACAATGCTTGAAATAGCCCCCAAAAAAAAAACAAATGAAGATTTCATACAAAGGTGTACACTACAGTCTTCAAAGACAAAGGACAACTGTCTCTAACAAGGACAGAAGACAGATCTGCAAAGCTGTCATTGCTGCACGGGGAGGATTTTTTTGATGAGAACTCTTTGAAGTAGTTTAAGAAGTTTTTCATGTTATTAATGTCCTGACTATACACTGTGATCAGTTGAATGACACTTTGGTGAATAAAAGTACCAATTTCTTTCCATAAGAGCAAAATCTGAACATTATTCCAAACTTTTGACCACCAGTGTGTATATATATATTCTGAATTATCTGGAATGGATCTGAATTAGCTTCTGTCTCTCTCTCTCTCTCTCTCTCTCTCTCTCTCATCCACTTCTACCTCATCCCATCGTCTCAGGATTATCACACCTTTAATGGTTTAAATCTGCTTTTGTTCAGGGAAGATGAGAGGATAGAAATTGAGGGAGAGGGGAGAACAGGCGTTCCTGTGTTTAATCCTCTGGATTCTGCCGCCACTGGTGCTGCAACAGGGGACGAACAATAGTGAGAGGAGGGAGAGAGACGGAGCAATAGTATTAGAGGAAGAAAGGGACACGTGTAACCTATCCATCATAAGAAAGATGGATTGTCCAGATAGGAGATGAAAATATGTTTTATTAAGTCGTCATGCAATTAGGCCTCTTCCGGCATTTACATTCATACAGGCATGTTTGTGCGCATGTTTATAGTGATTGAGAGCCATTGTGTGCTGCTGAATATGTATTGATATCTCGCTGACATTTGGCAAGATTTTGCTTAGGTAGTTACATTACATGGCCACTAAGTCGATTAGATTGATTGTCTCTTCACACTCTGATGGTTCAATAGATACATTTTTGTGTTAATAATGTGTTTTCTTCACCGTTAATATGGCCCAGCTTTTATTCCTGATAAGATCTGACCAACCATACAAAGCACTTTTATTATTCGATGTCGAATAGCAGCTCAACCCAGAGTCTCCTCTTTAGAAGATAATTACTCGTCTTTGAGCAGCCAGAGGAGAGAGATGAAGAGTGTAAAAAATAGATCAGGGAGACGGCGGCGTCTCTGATCACAGCTCTCGCAAACCTGCACATCACAATTATCAAACACACAAATTCAACACCACCGTTTTCATGTGCAAATTCCACTTTACAGGTTGACAGTTCGGATGAGTTTTGCTCCACTTGTCTTTTTCTCGCTTTATTTCTCGACACCTTTCTCCTTTACTTTTATTAGCAGCAAATGTAATACATCTAATCCTCTCAATTCCTGTGAAAGAAACCACACAGGAGGAAAAACAATTGACATGTGTTGTTGTGAGTGTAATAGTTCTTTTCAAGATGCAAGGAGATATTAGGAAACAACAACAACAACAACAAAACAGATGTTGTGAAGTGCTTTTAAACAGAGACTTTCATGCTGTGGGGCGGTCAACGGCAAACAGATTTAAAGATGGCAAGACGTTTATTTTTGTCACATTTATAGCTGGTTATTTTCAGCTGCTTGTTTTGGCTCATATGCAAGATCAGAAGTTAAGGGGGACTTAGGGTCAACATGCCACTGGAAGTAACAAAAATGCCCCCAAAATTCAAAATATGTGGGTAAGAAATTCACAAAGTAGCATGACTTCTCGAAGCCTATTGCTGAAGTATAACCCACTGTCTACGAAAGCTCAGAAACAGAGAGGCCCTTGGGAACTAGTATCTTTGTGCTTTAAGAAAGCGTTCAAGGTGAGCAACAGATGTGTTTGTGCAGATGTTGCTCAGTCAGGTGTGTGTGTGGCTGAGGGGAACAGACCGACAGGAGTGATGGATGCTGCTTGCTTTTCGGCCTGGTGCTTTCACCGTCTGCACACTGTAAGTAAGCCTGTGTGTGTTGGTATCATTTTTGTGACCCTTACATCTCCCTCTCTACACTCCATTTGGTTTTATGCCTGCTGCTGCTATTTGACATTCTTTCATGCAGCAGCTGATAAGTTCTGCATATCTTTAGAGTGTAATCTGGCCTTTACACTATAGGCTGCTCTCTTTATAGCCAATCAGACTGCGACAGCAGAGTCAGGGTGCCTGAAAGGTCACATTGAGGAGTGAGATCTTCACCTAAGTGCCTTAGAAAATAGCTTACAGGATGACTTGCGGGGTCTCCTGAAAAAACAACAACTTTGTGACAAGGAGGAGGGCATGGCCGGGCCATGACGACGCACGCTCGGCGCTGAATTGTCGTAATCAGCTGGGAGGGGGATAGAGACGAGCCGGGAGCGCCAGTTCGAGAGAGAGAGAGAGAGCCACATGCGGCCACTCTGTGTGTGTGTGTGTGTGTGTGTGTGTGTGTGTGTGTGTGTGTGTGTGTGTGTGTGTGTGTGTGTGTGTGTGTGTGTGTGTGTGTGTGTGTGTGTTTGTTTAAATTCAGTTCTGTCATTAAAGTTACGTTGACTTCTCAGCAGGTTCCTGCCGCCTCTTTGCCCATCCTTACCCGTTACAAACGTAATGTAATTTGTCAGCCTGTCAGAATTGGTAAGGCTGTGGCGGTCTGCAAGATCTCTCCAATATGGGATTGTGCGAACTGGACAGGTTTGAGCTTTGTTGTGGAACCTTAAAGTCAACATGAATCATTATACTTTCCTAATGCGAGTATTCAGTGAGATAAGAATGTAGGGTGGGATTTTACCCACCGAGAATTTAGAGAATCCTGAAAAGTGGGCATCTCGTACCTGAATGAGTTTGAAACGAAAGTGAAGCAAATTTGTACATTATGATGAAAGATCACAAAGAGGGCATTATTTTGTTCCCTAGAGTTTCGCAATTAATCGCATACATAACTGAGATTACAATTGCCGCTGACACAACTAACTGTAATTCCATTGTTGTGCATTTGTAAGGAATAATTGACGTGCAGTGGAGTGACCGTTGCACCTCAGGTGTGCTTTATTTTTCAATCATTCAACAGGTCGGAGTCAATTATTCCACTTATACCACTGTTACCACACCTTAAGACAACGTTCAGGGTTTTATCTCAAGACTTTTTCTGGTTTTCGTCCCTAAAACGCTCTTGTGAGTGGAACGACTTTTGTGTGTGTGTGTGTGTGTGTGTGTGTGTGTGTAAGTGCGGTGGAGACGAGGGAGCTTTTCAACCGAAATTGAAATAAATGTAGGATATTATAGACATTGTTTGGTGTTCTTAAATAATTTACTTTAACCAATGACTTTGTTTATATGGTTATTTTGCTGTGGTAGCATGTACGGTATGTGGGTGTGGGTGAAATGAGAGAGAAAGAGAGGGAGCCCAAGGACACTTTTCAATCGAAATTGAAATATATGTAGGATATTTTAGACATTGTTTGTCATTCTTATCCAATGTACTTAACCAATGTCTTTGTTTATATGGTTATTTTGTTGTGGCAGCCTGTAGGGCTCTTTGAAATAACTGAAATAATTTGGCGAAGTGATATGGAACCGTTATGCGGTCAAGACCTGGAACTTCTTTATAGCCGTGCGTTTCCTTGAAAAATAATTGCACACCTTAGAACGGCCGTGAACCAATCAGAATCAAGCATTCAACAGACCCGTGGTGTGGGTATATACATATACAGTATATATACTATATATATATAGTTGTAGTGAAACATCGTCAGATCATATATATTGTGGTGTTTCTAGTAGTGGGGCATTGATTTGATTGCTTAATTTTTGGGGCAGTGAAGTCACGCAATTGTTTTTTTTATTTATTTTTTTTTGGTCAATCTATTTAATATTTCCAAAAACACATTATAAATGCAATTTACACAAAACAATTAATTGAATTCACCTCTTCTATGAAGAAATGTTTTTTTAATGAATGGGGTTCAAAGTCATTTTGATATTTTTCTGGGGCTTAAAGTAAAAAAATATCATGTGGTGTAAATGTCAAGTGATGGTTTAAAGAAAAATCTAACTTATTAAAAGCTAAAGTTATTGAAAAAAGAAATGCTGGCATGCGTAGTGCAGAATAATTATTTATATATATATATATATATATATATATCATTTCTTTAAAAAATTAAATAAAACAAAAATACAGTCAGAGTCCATGTGGTGTAACCAAAATGTTGGTAGTAATTTTGTCGTCATTTTGAAAAAAAGAAAAATACATAAAATTCTGAATTAATAAAAATAAACACTGAAACAGAGAGGAGCTCTTTAGACCCACAAGACTGTTTGGTTTGTGAAGTTTATATGTAACGATATTTTGAAATGTTTATGAAACGGTACATTTTTGTTTAGGTCATTTGGAGTTACCCTATGAAAACGTCTTGATATTCTTGATTCAAATTCATTATATACAATATAGTTGTAAAAGCTTTTCACCTTAAACTGTTTAATCTTTTTTAAAATTAATGATTAAGTTATGTTTGTGTGTGTGTGTGTGTGTGTGTGTGTGTGTGTGTGTGTGTGTGTGTGTGTGTGTGTGTGTGTAGTACAGTCTATATATACACTGATGAGCCAAAACATTATGACCAATCACAGGTGAAGCAAATAATTTAAGTACTTGGGGTCAGTTTTGTTTTCATGTTGACTTCAAAAACTATCATGCTATCACAGAATCCTGACCGACGCCAACATAATGCACCTGACAGCAAACATGTCAACACTTTTGTATCGGATGCTTGTGTTTGAGCAGGTGAAGCAGAGAGAGAGAGAAATGTGACACGTAGAGTGATAACAGATGGCTTTGATGACAGGCCTCTCTATCTCTCGTTTTCTCTCTCTCTCTCTCTAATGAAATTGTAGTTGATTTATGACAAATGTCAGTAAAAGCCTCGGCTGCTCTGTCGTTGTCAGTCAGCAGCCCAAGGTAAGCAGGTTCAGCCATCAATCACCTTGTGTTTCCGTGGAGATACGTTATGTCTCTGATGGCTCCTGCCCATTTCCCCGCCAGAAAACCCAGTGGTCGGCACGGAGACACTGAAACAAACAGGAAGTGACATGGATTCTCAGAGGCAATGGGCTGTTGGCGGTAGCTAAGCGAATGGGAGGGAGTGGTTAATTCCGTGTGGGAATTCGCTGAAATTGTTTTTTGTTTTATAAGTGCCTGCCACGAGGTGAGCATTTTGTATTTACATTAGACGAAGAGCGAGAAAGAAACCGTGAAGATGTTTCATCCCTCTGTAGGGACTTGGACAAGCAGGTGTTTTGTGGATCAGTAATGTCATGCTGATATATTTGGCTAAACTTGGTGACAGCTCCTCAGGGAAAAATCCACTTTGTTCCTGCCAGCTACATCAGCAGCCCTGTCACTTACACCATCTCATAGGTTACACCGTCACTCCTGTTCGCCTCAGAAATTATTATAACGTCGGTTTGCAAACACCTGTTCTCTGGTCGAGGGTAAGGGTTAAATATCCACAGTGACCTCGCTGACACTAACATGATGGGAGAGAGTAGCGAGCTGAACGTCTGTCCCTTGTTGTCATGGCAAAGGGCACATCATTGTCACTGCCAGTGTTTTTACAGCGGGATTCATCAGGATGATCTGGCTACTCTGCCCTCTCTTACACCCATACTCTCTTCTTTCCCAGCACTCAACCTCTTGCTCACTGTTTTCCACCTATTTTCTTCTCTGTGCTTATCATACATGGTGTTCAGGTGCACAATAGATGCCTGCATGGGCATTAAATATAAGTTTGTACCTAAGACCGTGTAACCCAACTGGTACCATAAATGTTTTAGCCTGAACTCTCTTTATAATTTCTTATCCAAGCTAGTAATTTTGTTGCATGAGGCTGTATTTTATTTAAGCATTTGGAATCATTTTTACCAAAGTTTACCACTTTACCAACGTTGTTGAGAAATATGTTTGTAAACAAAGACTATTGTGCAACGGGCAGCCCTGTTTATATCTGAAACAAATCCCGATATGTATCAATAATCATTGGGAAAATAGTCGATTATTGATTTATAAAAAAAGGCATTGATCCCAAGCCACATATACACTAACGGTCAAAAGTTTTGAAACACTTGACTGAAATGTTTCTCATGATCTTAAAAATCTTTTGATCTGAAGGCGTATATAAAAATATAACACAGTTTTGTTTTATTTTGGATTTTTAGTCACAACATAATTCCAATAGTTCCATTTATGTTATTCCATAGTTTTGATGACTTTACTATTATTCTAAAATGTGAAAAACAATTATAATAAAGAATAAGTGTTTCAAAACTTTTGACTGGTAGTGTGTATAAATGTTTATATATATATATATATATATATATATATATATATATATATATATATATATATATATATACAGGATCATGTCATGTAGACAGATTCATTGATCATAATGGAAGCAATGTAGTTTTATGCCATCTAGTTTGTTTTTTTTTTTGCATTTTGAGTTGTTGTTTTGACAGCTGTACTCTCGAGTACATTATGTTCTTCTGATTCGAGACCAGCCGTTTTAAAAGTATGGTGCATAGCCAAATTACCTTTTCTAATATTCCGAGTTGTCTGTATATCTTTTAATGTGGGTTTGTTCTTGCAGCTACAGTTGAGTGATAATGTGAGTGAACAGTTACAGCTTCTAATTGTGAAAGTTTTTGTTTTACGGAGGCCTGAGGAGACGATGGTTCACTAGCTGATATTTTGCTATTGGGCCACCAAAGCAAAACGAGTGACCAGACTGGAGATGGCAGTGAACTCTCATTATAACCTAATCAAAGGCAGATTAATTGGCTGCCCTTGTTGTGTTTCCCTCACTAAAAGCCTCAGTGAAGGATGGTATTTTCAGTCCAGCTGGACTATATCCTGTACACAGGGTCACACTGAGTCTTGTCACCCGCCTCAAACCACGATTGCTACACTTGATCCACCTTTTTCATTCTTCTTTTTTCCTTTTTCTACTCTTTTAACAATATAAGATAAACAAGCATATTTTAAACACGTTTGCTCTGCCTTTCTTTCAATGTGTTTCTTAATATGTTTCAGTTTGATATTGTTGTGTGTCTTTGTGTGTGACAGAGGCCCCAGTGTGGTTAGTTAATGAGGGGTTCGCTGTGTTTGGTGAATGGAGCATGTAGTGGGGGTCAGGCCCTCAAACTTAAGACTGTGTGTGTTCAGGAGAGCTGAAATCACACTCAGAACACATTTCCTAATTGCAGAGGCTAAGTTTAGTGGTAATAGAAACCTCCCTAAGGAACTACATTGTCAAAATATACTTCTACACATGCATATCACCAATCACTCTTGGGGGAAAAAAAAAATGTATTAGGTTATTTTATGATTAAATAAATATTATCTCACCTGTTGAGGTGAGCAGGCAAGGTATGCTTGTTTTTAGTGGCTCTCACATGACTTGCTTTGGGGCGCCAATGCTTCAGGGTCAAGCACCACATTGCCCTCCACATTACAAGCATTGCAGAAAATGTAACAGAGGGGCGATTTTACAGATTTGCCAGGCAAGGAAGGCAGAGGCGTGCACAGTGAACATTGAAAACATGCGTTTAGAATTAGAAGAGAAAAAAGTCTTGGTGATTTCTTTGATACATTCATTAATTGCAGAAAGTTACGGTCTTAGTTCAAGAACAGAGGCTACATCCACATTTATCCGGATACATTTGAAAACTGTGTTTTCATTTTTGAAACGCTCTCAGTCCACACTGCCTTTTTTAAGCGTTTGCCAAAAGTTGCTCGTCCACACTGAAACTTATGAAAACTCTTCAATCCCCTGACTGCGCATTCAGTATCACCATTCCATGAACGTGCTGAAACACAATTGTCCTCCTGTTCTGTCTCCGGACAGCAATTCCAAGTAAACTTCCCGTCACCTCTAAAGGACTGCAATGTGATGGTTGTACAAAGTAACATTTATCTTTAACAATGCGATTAAAGTGAATACTACATCATGGGCTGCCATCTTGATTGTTTTGGGTTGAATGGATCACATGACTTTGTCACATGACAACAAATACGTCATCGTTTTTAGATATCTCCATTTCTCCTGTCCACACTACAACGCGAAGACAGTGTTTTCAAATGTATTCACTTGGTAGAGCATTTTTGAAAAAGCTCAGTTTTCGCTGCCAAAAAAACGCCAAGAACGCAGTCTACATGTGGACACAAGGCCAAAACATAGAGAAAAGTATGTGTTAGAAATGAAAATGTATTAGTGTAGATGTGGCCTGAGGTCTCTGGATGCTCAGAAACAATAATGTAAATATTTATAAATACAAATTAACACATTCAAAATCTCTTCAAAAAGTTAATATTTATTGCTGATCACTGAGGCAACAACGTGTTTGAAAATCACTACGGTGTACATTTACATTTATGCATTTTATCCAAAGTGACTTACAGTGCATTCAATGTAAACATTTTATCAGTTTGTGTGTTCCCTGGTAATCGAACCCATGATCTTAGCATTGCCAGTGCCATGCAGTTGAGCTACAAGATCCACAAAGTTGGACCTGTCAATACAAAACCAGATTTTGCATATATGCAAATTGCCTGGTAATCATCAGCTGCGTTTCCACTATTGGGCCAAACGAGGGCACGCTAGTGCATGCCAGGCCCAGTTGCGTTCCCTCTGTCCTCTGGGCTTTCTCGGGGCCAATGGCCTTTGGCCCGCCAATTAACCTTGGGCCAAATAAGGCCAACTGGGGATTGAGGTTGGGGTCAATGTCAAAGGCTGAGTTTTGCTGAACTTCCCAGGTTGTGTATCCAGGGGTTCAGGAAAACATAAAACATTGCGGGTACAGTACAAATCCGTCAAAATGCACAATGGACATAATGGGGCCCAAAGAAATAACTTTCCATAGTCCGAGACCATGGACAGTGTGCTGGGACATAGTCCCGCTGTTAGTGGAGAGACCACTCGGGACCCCATGGCAGTTAAATTCGGTGACTTGATCTTGCTAGCTAGCTAACTTGATGTTCTAGATAACTAGATAATATTATACCTCAGCTTGAATTTCATGGGTGGGGTGTGTGATGTTGGCAGCAGGGCTGCATGTTAAGGGCGGGTTTTAGGGTAACGCTGCAGGGCTATTGGCTCGATGGTGGGATCACAGATCAATTTTGGTCTCGAGGTCTGAGGCTATTGGCCCTGGATTGCCAGTTGATAGCCCTGGCTCGCACTGGCCCGACTGTGGAAAGCGGCTGTTGGCTTCAAAAGGTCATCGTTAACAGTGTCAAAGTTGAAATTGTTTGAACGCAAAGTGACGCCAGGGGTAATGCTGGAGCTGACGCTTCACTCCATAGAGCTCAATGTTTTCAGCAACGCTGACGTGAGTCATGTAGAAGCCCCTTAAGAAGAAGTCCTGCCTAGTTATCCTGAAACTTCTCTTATGGGTTTTGAAATCGGCCACTTCTGATCACCCTTTTATGTGTGTTTTGTTTGTAAAGACTTCTTTGATACACCGCATCATACACAATCACAGAATATTTGTTGCCATAATCGTTTCAGAAATCTTCTCAGAGAAACTGCTAATATTGCTGGTTTCAGTGGCATTTTATATATGCTACTATTCTATAGTTTACATAGTTTTTGTCCAGTGAAAGGTACTTTTCCATTCTTTTATTGATCCATCTATTCATACACCTACTCATCTACTCAGGCATTCATCCATCCACCTGTAAAAATCAATTTGATCTAAACCCTTCCTACCTTTTATCTTTCCATCTCTTTTTTCCATACTTTCATTTTTCTTCTAATCTTGTTGGTTGGAGTGTGCCGTAAAGGCCTGAGTGCTCCTCTATTACTCTGAGGTTTACCTCCGTCAAACAAAGCAAATATTAACACCCACCATCTCTCTCTGTTTTTCTCCTCTGAGACTAAACAAAAGGCGTCTCATCTTTTCTTCCTCTGGTTAGACTTCACCAGGAGACCTTTAATCCCTCTCCAACTGTCCTTCAGATCTCAATTAACTGCAAAAAGCAGGAAAGAAAGAGGGATGTAAAAGAGTCAACTGATTATCTTCCAAAATAATTAGGTTGTAGTTATTACTGGAGATCCATTGCTTCGTTTTCCTTTTCCTGTTTTGTTGTTTTTCAACCTTATTTTTGTTTATGACTGTGCAATTTCCTGCAGCAAATTTACACAACATCCAAACCTTCCCCCTTTTTTAACTTTTCTTTTTAAAGAGTTCAAATGGATGTTATCTGTACCAGACCAACTGCATTTGTGTGTGCGCGTGTGCGTGTGTGCGTGCGTGTGCGTGTGCGTGTGCGTGTGCGTGTGTGTGTGTGCGTGTGTTTGCCTTCCACTGTTGTACATACTGTTGTTATGTTTTGTGGATTGTACATGTCTGACACCCTCTGTATGCTAGTTGTGTGTGTAGGATGGTAGTGTGTTCATAACTGTCTCTCTGTCACATGTAAGTGTTGCTGTGGTCTCCTGGGAAGTGATTATAAAGCCGAGAGTCAGTACACTTCTGCTCAGTGTTCATCAAGCCAGCCTGAATTAGCTCTCTCTCTCTCTCTCTCTCTCTCTCTCTCTCTCTCTCTCTCTCTCTCTCTCTCTCTCTCTCTCTCTCTCTCTCTCTCTCTCTCTGTGTGTGTGTGTTTCGAAACCTACCTAGACAGCATTTTAAGGCCACATTTAAAAGCAGTATTACTACTTTTCTTCCCAGCATGTGTTGAGCTCAGTGAAAACAATTATTTAAAAAGGGTGGATGATTCGAGATTTATATGAACTTATATTTAATTCATGGTTTAGTTCAATTACAAGTTGAGTTTATGCATTTTTATGCTGATTATTGCAAGGGTTGACATTATTACCATTTCATTCTGAAATCATGAGATAAATCACAATTTTATTTCATATAAAAAATAAAAAATAAATCTTATTTGTTAGAAATAAGGGTTGTAATTCACTATTCCAAAGCTGCTTTGAAAAAAAATTTGTAAGCGTTATAAAGATACATTCTCTTCGGATTTATACATAAAAACATTACTCCAATAGACCTTATTCAAAGTAGTTCCATATTTTATTTTTTACAGGAATGAAAGCGAGGCTGTGAAGGACAAACTAAAGGCGCAGTCATATTTACCTTTGCACACTGAAATACAGTCATCTCAATGGGAATCTGCACAAGCGTGAATTTCGCATGATGTACTTTGGGTGGCGAAGAATTTCCCTTTCGCATCAAGTTCAAGTCTGACTGACGAATTCACCACTTTGACCAAAAAGAGGTTGCTTGGTTTGGCAGTGACCTCTGCGTGGGCGGTGTTTCATACACATTTTATACAAGGTTGTTCATCGATGGGATGTGGTTCCGCTGAAGCCATCTGTCTGCGTTATTTCAACTTCATTGTTTAAAAATTGTGTTTGATAGTTGAATTCATGGTAAACAACTACATTACCCATGCTACAGCAGAGAAAGATCCACCAATCAGAGAACTGCGGCCAACAACACCAGTGAAACGTACCTCGGAGCGACCGCATGCTCCCATGATGCCCTGTGAATGACGTATTTGAGTTGGTCTGCCTTCACCTTTAAACTACTTATATATTTGTACATATCAGAATATATTTATAAGTATATTTTGCAATAAATGTAAAATAGATTGTTTCGATACTCATAATCAACTGCCTAAATTAATCATTTTATATATTCCCATCGTTGTTTATTCAATGACATCATTCGCAATGCATCATGGGATTGTATTTTGTGCCCTCATGCAAGATGGTAAGTACACAGTCTTGTATCTTTGTCTTTATGTCAAAGTGTTCCTGATGTTGTGATTCTCCTCACAGCTGGTTGGTTTGGTTCATGGCTTACAACACTTTTATGAAGGATTTTATGAAAAGTCTATGGAAGAGGGGGCCTGGGTAGTTCAGCAAGTAAAGACGCTGACTACAACACCTGAAGTCACAAGTTCGAATCCAGGGCGTGCTGAGTGACTCCAGTCAGGCTTCCTAAGCAACCAATTGGCCCAGTTGCTAGGGAGGGTAGAGTCACATGGGGTAACCTCCTCATGGTCGCTATAATGTGGTTCTCGCTCTCGGTGGGGCGCGTGGTGAGTTGTGTGAATAGCGTGAAGCCTCCACACGCGCTAGGTCTATGCGGTAATGCGCTCAACAAGCCACGTGATAAGACTGTCACAGATACTGTTGGTCTCAGACGCGGAGGCAACTGAGATTCGTCCTCCGCCATCCGGATTGAGGCGAGTCACTACGCCACCACGAGGACTTAGAGCGCATTGGGAATTGGGCATACTAAATTTGGGGAGAAATACAAAACAAAAAAAAAGTCTATGGAAGAAATGAATGGGGAAAATACTACCATAACCCAGATGGCAGAAAAAGTGGGTGGGCACTGTTGCGCTCTATAGACAAGGGTATCATTTAAGTGGCGAGTTTCTTTTTAACTTCAATCTCACAGGGTATAAAATGCACAATTAAAAAGAGGCTGCTTTGCAATTAGCTTTTTAGCTGGTTTCACACATGCTCAATGTCCGCCCACACCTTCTTCGGCCGTGGAATTTTTCTGTACAAAGGTAAATGTGACCGGGTGCGTCTGGCGATGACACAGCACGTTGTAAAGTTTGAAAGAATTATTTTCTATGAATGTACGCACACCGCCATCGGTGCAGTCCAGCTACTGTACGACTCCGGAGGCTGCTCAAATTCTAAGGAGCACCACTCACATAGTTTTTATTAGACCCAAATCATTATCATAGGACATATATTATTTACTGTAGCCATGACTTGATGATACATTTTGTATATGTATCTTTCATATAGCTTACACAATGTATTTTCAGTTACAAGTATGCATTTTTATTGTGCTTTGGCTGCTACATATGGAGAAATAGCATAATGCCAGTTTTAGGGCATTTCGAATCAGGGCACTATATGTGTCATACATAGTTGTAGAGCGTACCAGATCAGTCAATTGTGAGGTTCAATGATGGTTAGTATGCTGCCCTAGAGTGCAGTTGCCTATATAGACAGTTAACCGCTAGGTAGCTCACTAGTTTACTCAAGTTCACTTTACTTTCACAGACATTTGGAAGATTAAACTTTCCATTCCCTTGGCTTGCATAAGATTGATTTGTAGGTATTAAGACCTTTCATTAAAAATGTTAAAAACTGGCGGTTGAGTGGAAGAGGAGAGAAAGCAATGGAAGGAGGATTGGACCCAGTGTGACTCACGCTGGCAATGCTAATGTGCTCTGCACTAATTGAAAGCAGTTATGCAGTAATCAGAAACCTGCCGAGCGACAGCTCTGTTCATTAGAAACACACTGCTACCCTCACATAGAGAGAAAGTGTTTTTTGCATAGAAACATTGTAGAGCAAAAACAAGAGGGTTAAGATGCAGCTCCAAAGATTTTTGTTAAACCCATTTCTAAGTTTCATTGAGATGCGGAAGTCTTTAGAGCCAACACTCTGCCAGTTTGGTTGTCAGCATTTGGTCAGTTGCCAGTGAAACACAAACAGAGTTTTCCAAGCAGATGTGCATGCTTACACCAGCATGTTTGAGAGAGTACATGCAGCGGCTGTGTTATTCTGATGCCTGGAGTGACTCATTAAAGTTGTCCTGTGTGTGCATCTGTGATCAGCCAGTTCAGCACAGCTCAACCCTTGCTTCATAAAAATACATTCAAATCAATTCAGTGCATACATCGTGACTCCTAAAGCGCTGTGCTTTGTCTCACCAAACGTTCCACAGACTCTCAATGAAAGACAGGACACTTGCTTGGCCCAGATGATTTAAATATCAAAGAGCTTTTGGTCAATGCAATCGCTTACTACTTTGTCAATAAATATTCCCTCTGTTCAAATTGTAGTGTCTTGAGAAATTTCAGCAGCCATAAACACTCAGTGGAACCTGAGTTTGAGGCACTGTTTGTTTTTAAAGCTAAAATGGCTGCTGTGCCCAAACGCTGCCAGCCTTTGGTGGATTGTGAGGATACACTTTAATGACTAGCTGTGGGTTAAACACATCCGAATGTCATGGGCTATGTTAGAAGAATTGGCTTGTTGTGAGGAGCGGATTTACACGCACAAATGTTCCGAATATGTCTTCGTTTTGTGAATGAACTGTTTCCATCACCTTAATGCACATTTTTGCATTAAGTGCAAAGACTTGTGTGAAACTCTAGAAAATCCACCTCTTCTTAGCACCTTTAAAGTGGCCTTTAAGCGAATTTGTAACGTTTATGCGCATATCAAGCATTCCAATTCAGGATTTCTTTAGCGCAAAAGAAAAAAAAAATGTGGGACGGTAATTTGGTTTATGGTGAAAAGTGTAAGCTAAATTACAAGTTTGCCTAACTTCTTACAAATTCAAGAAGATTTACTTAATTTTAATAAAGTTTTTGCACACCGTTTTTCTAAGTAAATCTTAATGGTATAAAACTAAGTAAAATCTACTTAAACTTTTTACATAACATTGATTAAAGTGAGTAAATTTAACAAACATGTGAGTAAATTCAGTAACTTTTACAATCAACAGCTAATTTTTTTGATCACGAACGGGTAGTTTTGAGTAGAAAATGAACTTAAGACTGCACAAAACAAGACGTTTCCAAAAGTAACAACAAAATTAACAATAAAAACTTGTAAATAAACTTGCAAACAGTGAAAACATGCCAGCTCATTAATTATTCAAACTTAGTGCATGCAGTAAACACCAGCTTCGAAAAGTTAAGTAAAATGTACTTATTTACCAGTGAAATTTACTCAAATTAGCAAATAAATATGAAAACTCTTTCTACTTTAAGATTAATATACGACACTGTAAAAAATAACAATCTTAATAAATATTTACTACCTACTTACTAGAGCATTCATTTTTACATGTTTGAATGTACAGGTGCATCTCAATAAATTAGAATGTCGTGGAAAAGTTCATTTATTTCAGTAATTCAACTCAAATTGTGAAACTCGTGTATTAAATAAATTCAGTGCACACAGACTGAAGTAGTTTAAGTCTTTGGTTCTTTTAATTGTGATGATTTTGGCTCACATTTAACAAAAACCCACCAATTCACTATCTCAAAAAATTAGAATACATCATAAGACCAATAAAAAAAACATTTTTAGTGAATTGTTGGCCTTCTGGAAAGTATGTTCATTCACTGTATATGTACTCAATACTTGGTAGGGGCTCCTTTTGCTTTAATTACTGCCTCAATTCGGCGTGGCATGGAGGTGATCAGTTTGTGGCACTGCTGAGGTGGTATGGAAGCCCAGGTTTCTTTGACAGTGGCCTTCAGCTCATCTGCATTGTTTGGTCTCTTGTTTCTCATTTTCCTCTTGACAATACCCCATAGATTCTCTATGGGGTTCAGGTCTGGTGAGTTTGCTGGCCAGTCAAGCACACCAACACCATGGTCATTTAACCAACTTTTGGTGCTTTTGGCAGTGTGGGCAGGTGCCAAATCCTGCTGGAAAATGAAATCAGCATCTTTAAAAAGCTGGTCAGCAGAAGGAAGCATGAAGTGCTCCAAAATGTCTTGGTAAACGGGTGCAGTGACTTTGGTTTTCAAAAACACAATGGACCAACACCAGCAGATGACATTGCACCCCAAATCATCACAGACTGTGGAAACTTAACACTGGACTTCAAGCAACTTGGGCTATGAGCTTCTCCACCCTTCCTCCAGACTCTAGGACCTTGGTTTCCAAATGAAATACAAAACTTGCTCTCATCTGAAAAGAGGACTTTGGACCACTGGGCAACAGTCCAGTTCTTCTTCTCCTTAGCCCAGGTAAGACGCCTCTGACGTTGTCTGTGGTTCAGGAGTGGCTTAACAAGAGGAATACGATAACTGTAGCCAAATTCCTTGACACGTCTGTGTGTGGTGGCTCTTGATGCCTTGACCCCAGCCTCAGTCCATTCCTTGTGAAGTTCACCCAAATTCTTGAATCGATTTTGCTTGACAATCCTCGTAAGGCTGCGGTTCTCTCGGTTGGTTGTGCATCTTTTTCTTCCACACTTTTTCCTTCCACTCAACTTTCTGTTAACATGCTTGGATACAGCACTCTGTGAACAGCCAGCTTCTTTGGCAATGAATGTTTGTGGCTTACCCTCCTTGTGAAGGGTGTCAGTGATTGTCTTCTGGACAACTGTCAGATCAGCAGTCTTCCCCATGATTGTGTAGCCTAGTGAACCAAACTGAGAGACCATTTTGAAGGCTCAGGAAACCTTTGCAGGTGTTTTGAGTTGATTAGCTGATTGGCATGTCACCATATTCTAATTTTTTGAGATAGTGAATTGGTGGGTTTTTGTTAAATGTGAGCCAAAATCATCACAATTAAAAGAACCAAAGACTTAAACTACTTCAGTCTGTGAGCATTGAATTTATTTAATACACGAGTTTCACAATTTGAGTTGAATTACTGAAATAAATGAACTTTTCCACGATATTCTAATTTATTGAGATGCACCTGTAGAATTTACGTAATATTTTCTGCTATATTTGCTACACCACAAAATACTTTATTTTACTGCAGATGTGCTTGAGGAATTCGCAAACAAGCCAGGACATCTTGTGTTTTCTGCAAAAGTCTTTTATTAAGACAAATACCATTAATCTGTCCAAAAAAAAAAAAAAAGGTATCCTATTTTAAGCTTGGTAACTTCTAAACTAACTTAAAACCCCCAGACAAGTCAATGAATGATACAAAAAAAAACTCAGTTATACACAGTTACACTTACAGAAAGCCGAAAGGGACAAAAGGAGTTTCTTTTTAACTATCACTGTGTAACTAAGTTCATACTGTAGTGTTAAAAACACTCAACTTCTGATCTTTGAGCAAATCTGAGTACTGAACCTTTTAATTCCAGTTATATTTAAAGATTTACTATATCTAAATGAAACTTCACAGTAACTTTTTTTTATTCTGATATTCCATCAAAGGATGTCTTTTATTATGCTACTGTAATGTGATGGTGACCACATTGTCTTTTTTGCATCCATGCACTGTTGAATGGTCACCGTGACAAGATTGCTCATGGCAACTGCACAGGTATGTCTCCCTCACAGTTGAGGGGAAAACACGGCCATGCCACCCGCTGGGGAATGTGCAACTACACACATTGGTTGTATAGCCCACGGTCTCTGGCTACCTGAGAGGATGCCACCTGCTACTCTTTTTACTACACTCTGGTGAGAGAGCGGTCTCGTCCTGTTTTTTTCCCCACCTTCTCTGTTTTTCTCTGTATCCTCCAGTGTACCATATCCATAAAATCTACAGTATGTGTTGTGCAGAAAACCCTGAAATTCTGACCTGGTTTTGCAGAGTTGAATCCTCAGAGTGGGATTGAAACTTTTCTGTAATTTTCCATTTCTAACTGCACGTAATATATATATATATATATAATTTTTTTTTTTTTTTTCTTGATGTTTCTTTGAACATAAGTCAGTGTTTGTGCATTTTTTATTTCTTGCAGTATTTTGTTTCTTGTCATATTTTCGTCAACAGTATGTTTTAAAGTCATTTGGGTTATCGTCCTGATGCGTGTGTTTTGTTGTTGTTGTTGTTGTTGTTGTTTTTACATTTCCAGTAGTAATTTCATTGACAAGACTAACACTGAAATGTGCAGATTATTGAATAGCCACCCAGAGCAGCAGGTGCTACACACAGCTAGAAACAGCACGAGGTTTGGAAGACTTTCCCATATTTTACAATACAAAACTTAGTCCATCTATCCTAACTCACTCTGATTGAGCAGGCCAGTTTGCTGAATAACAAATAGACATTGTTTATGCGTGAATGTGGGTGGTCATGTGCTAATTTATTCATAATTTTGACATCAAATAGTCACACATTTCAAAACAAGCAATTTTTGCAGCTTAGTTTCATTAAATTGTCTTTGTGGACTGTGGGGGAGTTTTTAACTTTTGCTTTAGGATTTTAGTCATTGCTGTGGTGTTTTACAGTTGAATCATACAACAGAACCTGCATGATACAGACCTTCATGCTGGTGTTGATGTGTTCATGATGGGAAGATTGAAGCATCCCTGCTGGAGCCGACAGTGGGAATAAGCCAGAATATTCTGGGTCATAAACGGAGTTTGCACTGGCGTTCTGACAAGGTTTCTTCCTTTTATGTCTTTTGCCGGTGTTCTTACAGTGATGAGCAAGACATTCCCATTGCTCGCCCTGCCAGGTAGAGCGTCACCTCTCATGTTCTACCTGTCGGTCACATCGCGCCATCTGTGTTCATTTGTCCACCGTGCAGTCCACCGTAGAGTCGGTATTCAACCTGTATAAACGCTGGCCGGTGGGTGAACTGAGGGTAATATAGTGCAACATTTGCCTGTTTGTGTTTATATTTCACTGATTAAGTCAACGTTAAAATTAGCATGAACTGCTGTGTGCATACGGCTTACATCTAAATGTTAAGAGCCTCATTCAGCAGAATAAAAGATGAATATCCATTTGAAAGCGACTCCTAAACTCTCCAGAACGATCTGGACTTTCACCCAGTGCAATTACAGCGTAATGGGATTTTAAATCAGGACTGGGAAACTGCATTCATCAGCACTGCCACTAAACGGACACAAATAGCGCTATGAGAGTGAAAGACGAGCATTAAACAAACAGAAATGGTGACGCTTTCCTCAGCATTCAGCTACTGTAAACCATAATAATAAACTGTTCAGCCTGATGATGGAAATGTGTTCACCCTCTCACAGGAAGCTCTCTGTCTTTCTGCTTCTCTCCATCGCACTATTACTTGTTTGTTTTCATCTTTCCAGACTAAACATTATGACTCTGGCAATGTGTAAGGTAGTTAGGCGTGGTGTGTGTGTGTGTGTGTTAGATTGAGTTTGGAGCAAGTTCATCTGTGATGTAGTGACTGATTACAAGGTCAAGTGTTCTGAGACGGATGCTGCTCCTCAGACATGACCTCATCAGGCAGCCATCAATCTCATTGAGTTTAATTATTAATAAGAAGATAAACTCTACTTCCCTACACTTAACAGTTACTGTAAATGTTTATATATTTTAGGCATGAAGTCATATGCAGATGTTTTTTAAGTTAAACACAGGAGTTTCTTGTTTTGATGTCAAGAGTGAAAGGAGCTTCACAACAGTAACAATTGTAAAATCACCGTCATAAATTGCCTGAACTTGTTTATTGCTTTAATAAAACATCAGCAAAAGCAATATGGTGAAATAAATATGTACAGTACATTTATAATATTAACGGAATATTCCGGGTTCAATACAATCTAAGCTCAATCGACAGCATTTGTTGCATCATGTTATCACAAATAATTCATTTCAACTCGTCCCTCTTTTTCTTAAAAAACAAAACTAATCTGTGTTCCAGTGAGACACTTACAATGGAAGTGAATGGGGGGTCAATCCGTAAATGTTAAAATACTCACTGTTTCAAAAGTATAGACACAAGACGTAAACAACATGATTTTAGTGTGATAAAATTGTTTACTAACCACATCTTTGGAAAGTTATATCCACTTATACAACTTTGTTGTCCTGAATACGTAACACTGTAAACCCTAAAAAAAACTGCAACAAGTTTTAACAGAAGAATTACAGCTAAGCTTCACATTTCTGCCTTTAAACCCTCTAAAAATTGGCCCCACTCACTTCCATTGTAAGTCTCACTAGCTACGTTCACACTGCAAACCTTAGTGCTCAATTCAGATTTATTGCTCAGATCCGATTTTTGTTTTGTTTTTGTTTTGTTTGGCTGTTCACAGTATTTTTTTAAATGTGGCCAATATCAGATTTAAGTGTGAACTGGTCACGGTCCCGAACTGACCCGCATGTGCAAAAGAACAATAACAAAGACATCACACGCAGCACGTTGTCATACGGAAGTAAGCATGGAGGCCACTGAAGTCAGCGTTTATGTTTTCATATATAAGTCGATGTGCAGCGGAAGCCAGCGAATTCATGAGTAGTTGATGAGGATCATTTTCGCTATGCTCTCAAACACAGACCGGTTATGATACAACCCTTCAAGTTTTGCTTGTATAGAGCTGTCACCCCAAATACTTATGAGTTCTAACACCTCACTGTCCCTCTACTGACTACCTTCACAGCTGTCAACGGTAAGAACTACCGGTATGTAAAATCTTCGGAGCGACTCACGCCAGCGCAGCATTGTGACGAATGTCGAGAGTGACGAGATATGACTGTTCAGACTGCAAAAAAATCAGACCTGTATCTGATTTAGGACCACATATGGAAGTGGCCCAAATCAGAATCGAAAAGATCAGATTCCATGTGGTTTGTGCTGTTCACACTGTTATGAAAAAAGCAGATCTGAGTCACGTATGAGGAAAAAAATCAGATTTGGGCCACTTTTGCCTGCAGTCTGAATGTAGCCACTGTAACTTCGATTTTTGCTTTTTTTTTTTTTTTTTTTTTTTTTTTTTTCAAAGAAAAGAAGGGACGAGTCTACATGTTTTGTGGTTATCAACATTATTCCACAAATGCTTAACGACTGAGCTTAACTTGTAGTTTATTGAGCCTGGAATATTCTTTTAATGACAGCTGTTTTTGCCATGTAATATACATAGTTTTTCAGCATTGCTGTGTGCTAGTTGCCAAGCATAATTTTATAAACAATGCAACACGTAAGTGCACTCAAACCGCCTGGTGATTTATTGCTTTTATGAAACAGTGGCAATAGCAATTTGATAAAAGAACCCATTTTAAATAAGCAGTTCAGTGTATTATTAATAGTAATCTGAATAAACAGTTTATTTGCCAAGTAATATAGTTCATTTTCTTAACTGTAGGCTGATTGCGTTTGCTAGGCAAAATAGGAACTTGGCTTACTAATTCAGAATGTTTTATGCTAGGTGAGCATTCATTGTCATTTTACAATGGCTTCGACATGGCTCATCCAATCAAAATTCAGGGTCTGAACTAGTATTTTTATAATATAGAATTTATCCGATGTGCAGTAACAGGTAGCGTGTATCGGCTATTTTACGATGCTTTCAGACATGGCTTATCCAGTCAGATTTTAGACCCAGAACTTTTGTTTTGCACCGTTAGCTGGTACAGAGTCGTGAAATTGAAAACTGGCTGTGATGTAGTCATTCTGGGTTTATTATATTCTGGATATTATTGTTTGTATTCTGGAGGGCTCAGAGAATATAAGTTACCAGAACTGGTGGAAATTTGGGGTAAAAGAGCATTTTGTGTCTCAGCTATACTTGTTCTTTCCTTTCCCATCTGTTTTGTGCATGTGTATGTGTGCTCTAGCTGGTGAAGTTTGAATCTTTCACCAGAACAGTGGTGTCCCACCTCATGCCATTACTTGTATAAGTATTTGAAGGAAGCAAAGCTAGAGAGTTAAAGTTTGAAAGAGAAGAATCCAGTAAGATTGAGAGACAGATGAAGTGCATTTGCGTTCTTACCAACAATTCCTCAAGTCATTCTGGTTATATTTGTGTCCTATAATGAAGAGAGTGTTCTGAACAGAATAAGTAAGTATCAGTAATTATTTGAAAGGCTCTGCATGTCTTTATTGGACTGATTGCTCATTCAATGAAAAGAGAGAGATTGTTCCTTCCAGAGATGAGCTCTTTGATGTCTGATTCCAAAATGCCTCATGTTTCATTTTAGGATGGATGATACGTTCTTATTGACAAAACCATTGCTTTTTGGCCGAGATTTGCTCTTGCAAAATGCTTCGATCTCACCAGGAGGTCTGAAATACATCTCCTCACATCTCTGTTTTTCATCATCTTCTTTTTTCTTCCTTACCCAACAGTCTTGTCACGATCTGCTTAATGCCAACAAGATGCTTTTGCTTTGTTGTTCTTTTTTTACCTCTTGCATATGGACGTATTTCATCTTGGAGTGACCAGCAAGATGACTCGCTCTCTGTTTCACTCGACTGTGATGCTAATATTAGCACACCAGCCAAAAGTAATAAAACCCACTATGAGCTGCAGGGGCTTCATTTCCATTGGCTTCAGTTCCAAACAGTCTTTGTGAGAGGTCCCCTCTTTCTCTTATGGAGCTTCTGCAATCTCCATCATCGCTTCCAATTTTGTTGAATCCACAGAAATTTAGGATGTAAATATTTGCTCTGAAAATTATTCTTGGGCAATCCTTTACCCAGCTCTTTACGATGCATTGTAAAATCTGAAATTTGGTCACGATTCGATTCGTGTCAATTTGATGATTTTTTTTAAACAATTCATTATTTTCCAAAATATGCAGGAAAAAAAGATTCAAAGTTTGCACCAGACTTGAGCACTAGAGTCACAGATGTATTTAGGACCATTGAGGTTCGGCTTGTATGTGTGGCTGCATATATAAACAGAATAATATTACTAATGTTACATGCATAATAGATCTAATTTGAATAAAGTATAACAATGTCTGATGGAGCATAATGACTTGATGCAAACACACCCACACATACACAAACTGACAGTATGTAAACTGCAGAATAAGTGTAAAAGATTTGCATATCGTGTTACATTAACATTTATTGCAACAATAATTACAAATTAAATGTCATGTGCCGACAGATAAAGCTCATGTTACTCCTTTTCTTGGGCCACACGATTGAAATATAATCGAAATTTTGACATGACATTTTTGCGATCATTAAACTGCAAAGAACATCTGGCTTTCAGTGTGTTATTTAGGATCATTTATCATGGGTCGCAAACTCTTCATTAGGCAACTATTCTTTATTTAAGGCTATTCTATTCGTTAGGCTATTGTATTGATATTGGAAGTTCCATTCATAATGTTTCCACCTTTTACCCAGTATAAAATTTCACACCGGTGTTGTCTCTTGTACCGAGTAAAACCGGTAACACCACACACCGTGGCAACCCTAGTGCACATATTCTCTTCATCTCTCTCAGTTCATCCTCTAACTCTTATTCTCTTATAAGTGTGTTTGCATGGGCATTCTGTGTGTGTCCTTTTCATTGTCAGGCCTGACAGCCAGCAGTCTCTCTTCCCTCTTGACTACCCCGCTTTATAGACAGACAAAAGACCTCTGGGGCGTCGTTCTAAATACCCTTCTTGGAGGAGAAGGAAAATGAGGGAGGATGGGGAGAGATGCATATGTCGCTGTCAGACTTCTCATTTTGACTTGCCCTGGTCTCTTTGGAGCATGTTTTAGCATAGTAAACCTTCTGTATGCTAGATGCTGGATCTACAGATGATTCTGGTGTTAGTTTGCCTGACTTAAATGGCTGAAGTTTATCGAAGGCATTCATCAAAGACATTCTTTGTAGTCAGTGTATGATTTTGGAGGAAAAAAAGCTATACTGAGGCTTCTTTTGATCTTTGCAGTTTATTCTGGCGAAGAACCGAACACTTAGGCGATTTACTAAAGGTTTGCATATTTAAAAAATGCGCAAACTTGATAGCACACTAAAAAAAGGTCCAAGCTGATCTGCTAACGTAGTCTTTTAAAGATTGCGTCTTTCAGATGCACAAAATAGCACGTCTTGTCAATTTTTGCATGTTTCCCCGAAATGAACATGCAATTTAGAGGCATGCCGCCAAATGCGCATAATAAAGGGCGGTGTAGCTGCAAATGCATGAAATTGCACCCGCAAAGTGATTTATCAAGCCTGAAAGTCATTTCAGAATCGGAAACTACAAGAGCAAATTAATACGAATGAAAGGCAGTTATTAATCTGATTTGCACTGCAACATGCTGTCATTTTGACAAAAAGGAGACTTTCAGAACAGATAATACGTAAAACACCCTTTATTGACACGCATAAATGTGAAATTAAATTAATACTCATGAAAAAACTGTTTTATTAGATTATTTTAAAACTCGATATCATAACTGATAACATCATAAGCCTACTAACAATTTATGCCCAAATTATGTCGTAATTTAATGTTTTAAACACTGCTTTTAACTGTTGAAATATTGCGAAATATTTAAAGTCCCATTTCTTTCCATTACTCGAAGCAGGCCGATACGCACCTGTACGCCGAACAGGTTGCATCTTAATCCCGTGAAACGATCAGGGAGCACAAGTTCTGTGCCGTGCAGCTTCCGGTGTCTCTCTCGTGCGCAGCTAACTTTGCCATGGCAAGATAATAGCGGTTTGAAATTCAGATTTCATTTAAGTCTACATCAGTGGTGCGATGGCTTAACGTGAACATAATATTGTATTTTATTTGTGAATTATGAACATTTCAAGTGAAGAGTGTCAATAGCAGATATTTTATGATGATATCATACAATCCTATAAAATGGTATTTAATGAGAGCTGTACTGTAATTGCATTTGGTGGAAGTACCACACGCAAAAGCTTCCTTTTGGAGGGTGTGTCCATCATATTTGCACGTATAGTTATTTGCGCAATTTTTCTTAGTAAGTCACCTGCAGCACGCCCACGATCTTAGTTAATTGGGGCCTTAGACAGGAAGGGGGCCGTCTGACCAACATGTTAAACAAACAACCATTGTTCATTTTTTTAAATACAATATTAAGAGGCACTACTGCCCCAAACAAAATTTTGAAGAGGGCTGTCAGTAATCAGAAACAAATCCGGCTGAAAATTTGCCTGAAATATTATTATCATACACAATAATTGAGATTTTATTGTCTCTCTTATACTTGTCATACAAATGTTCATACTTAAGGTGTATGTGTCCTTCATACACACACCTTAAAGGAGACCTATTATTGCCCTTTTTACAAGATGTAATATAAGTCTCAGGTGTCCCCAGAATGTGTCTGTGAAGTTTCAGCTCAAAATACCCCACGGATCATTTATTATACCATGTTGTAAATGCCTCTTTTTGGGTGGAATCAAAAACACGCTGTTTTTGTGTGTGTCTCTTTAAATGCAAATGAGCTGCTGCTCCCCGCCCCCTATTATTATACAGACAGTAAGCGTAAAAATAACGACATAGCTCTGTTCTCCGTGACTACAATCAGAGACAATGGTAAGTTTAGCTGCATTAGCCGTGGAATCAGCTAACAAGCACATTCGGAAAGGCGAATTGCAAACATTCACAAAATATAAAGTGCGATACTAAAGCTGGAACACGAACAGTTGGTACTGATCCATGCTTGAGAATCAAATATTTAGAAAAGCCTGCTTTATATTGATCCTCATTCACAAAGCAGTCCGGTGTAAAATTATTTAAACAAACATACACTAATTTTGGTATGTTTTGGGGCACATTTGCTTCAAAAACAACTTGTCCACTGCGTCTTCAGTGACTCTGATGCTGGGAGTACATGAAGAATCTTATGTTCAATTTTACAGCCAACAACAGAACACTTATGACGCTTATGAAGCGAGACATTATGCTTCTCACTGTAAGCTGCTCCAGCGCGGAAAAAAATGGCGGACTGTGTGTCGATCACTCAGGGGAGGATCTATGATAATAGGGTGGAGTCCGTCACCAGTCGTGGGCGTGGCCTGCTCTAAAGTGACGTCACTTTAGAGCAGAAATGAAAACCAATCACTTTGAGACACTGTTTTTGATTAATAGAAATATAAGAAAGAGGAGTGGGTGGACTCACATTTATGTTCAAACACCATGTAAAGTCCCCTTTAAGAGGACATTTGTTCTTATCTAACTTGGAATCATATAATACAATTGGAATATATGATTTCCTTTTAGGATTTAAATGAATATTCCAGGTTGAAAACAAGTTAAGCTCATTCGACAGCATTTGTGGCATAATGTTGATTGCTACATCATTTAAATTTGACTCGTCCCTCATTTTCGTTAAAAAAAATAAAATAGTAAAAATCGTTGTTACAGTGTAGCTCTTACAATGGCCAATCTGGAAACGTTAAAATACTCACTGTTTCAAAAGTATAGCCACAAGACAAACAATATGTGTTAACATGATTTTACTGTGATAAAATCACTTACTCACCGCATCTGTGTGAAGTTATATCCAATTTCTACTCTGTTGCCTTTACGACATAACACTGTAATCCCGAAAATGACTGTATACTTTAATTTTACAACTTCACAGCTCAAATAATGCACAGCTTTTAACAGAATAATTTTATATTTATTTTTTTATCAACATTATGCTTCAAATGTTGTCAATATAAAATAACAATAAGATATTTACAAATACTTCTTATATGTCTTTCGTTTTGTTCAACTTTAGTCTTGATTAACTTTACATCCTACAGCCTACGTGAAGATTAGATTAGATTAGCCTATGCAATAGCAATAAATGTTTGTCCTAAAGACTTCACTTCCACACATTATTTTAAAGCTCTCTGATTAAACCCACAAGCCATTATTTCTAATGTAGACCTTTGAGATTCTGTATGTATTTAAAATACGTTTCTTCATTCTTTCATCTCAGCAGTAATAGAGTAAGCATGCGTCTCTTCCTCTGTGTCATTAACACAACCTGCAATGACCAAAGAACATTTGCCATAACACGATTGTTAAAGTGAAACCACCACGCTTTTCGTTCGCTATCGAAATCCTCTCTTATATTATAGCGGGAGTTTGGCACAAACCTCTGCAGACATCACATCAGAGCACTTCGGAAGTGGTGTAATCTTCATGTGCTCTTAAGGAGCTGCTCTGAGTGTGGGTCAGAGAGACGGTCAGAGTTCATTCGGAGTGCTCACATAATGCAATAACACTGGATAATGAGACACAACACACTGTTCATGGCCTTTCTATATTCACTTAAAATTCCATATTTGGAGTAAAATGTGATAGAAATTTGAAGTGCACAATAATCGTGGTTAAATCAAATAATCAGGCCTACTTTTGAATATCGTTCAAAGTTACCTTGAAGCTGGCAAATCCAATGATTCATTCTTCCTCAGAAGCACTCAATGTAATGGCCTGGTACCTTGTAAGCAAGACTTGTTTCTGCACTTTGACTACCCGAAATTGCTTAGAAACTGCCATAGAGATTAGAACTGATGATTTCAAGCCATTTTTTCTCTGTAGTGTGCATCAAACAGTCTGTTTTTTACTGTGAGCACACTGCATGATCTGGTTCCCACCGACAGACGAGAGCGAAGAATAAGCCTATTCTATCACATAACTGTAAGCTTTCTCTCTCTCTTTGTCTGTCAGTCTCACTCTCCCAGACTCTCTGTCTCTATGTGCTGTGGATGTCAGAGGCAGACCTAACAGCAAAGGGTTCACACACAGTGTGACGGACAGAAACCCAAATCTCAGGCTAAACCTCATGGGGAGGCTTGTCACGGATCGTTATTGTGCTCGTGCTCCAAACCGAGCTGCGTGTTGTTTATGAGTGCACCACAGTCAGGAGAGACAGAAGAATAAGAATTTGTTTCTATGTATTTAGCTCAGTAAAACCTTTTGCTGTATGCTAGCACCACAGAAACAAAGAAAATTAACATTCATTGACAGAAATTGTTGTATTTTTTCCTAGTATAGTAAGTTGACGGGATCTCCTTTAAATCGTGTCTAGTCAGCATAAATGTCCTGGTGTCTATGGCTGCATTTACACCGCAGCTGAACGTGTCCCAAATCTCTGTTCAAATCTGACTTTTGTAAAGTTGTTCACATGACGTTTTAAATGTAGCTCATATCAGACACTGTTCTGAACAACAGATGCTCCTAAACTGGCCTGCATGCGTATAACGCTTTATTTATTCAGTAAATCAAGTTGAAGCAGATACAGAATGACCAGCTTCCATAAAAAGTATTAAATAAAAATTATTATTAGCCATTATATTTTTTATTATTTTTTTAATGCCTAATAATCATTGCTCTCAGTAGATTACAATTTTTAATCGCGATTAATCACATAATTTTTTTTTGTAGTTAATCGCGATTAATCGCAGATTTAGAAAGTGCTGAAATTTGACACTATATGTACTTTATTTCCTGTCAAAATGCATTCATTTCTATCTTAGAAAATAAAATAAAACTATATGTAACAATATAATGCTTTATTAACGTTTTCCCTAAAAAGCCTTCCACAGTATAAAGATAGAGATGCTCTAAAATAGCACCAGTTCAACATCATTAAACATTTCCCAAAGTCTAAGTGGAAGTTTGACTAATTAGAAAGAACTAGTCTCTCTGTAGGTTGTTTTCTCATTGTAATGGTCATTAAATCTCTTAAACTCTCATCCTCCACAATATTAATCTGCCGGTAGACTGTGGCTATCCACTTTGTTACAGCAATCGTGAAGCTGCGTTCATGATTCGTGTCAGGGCGTTAATGGCAGATTCATGCGCCGCTTTGAACTCCACATGAAAAACACGAAGACAAAAACGTCTCATTTTTGCATTTTGGTGATAGTGAAGACTTGACGTGCTTCTGTGGTAATTGAAAGGCACCTTGCATTTTATCACTAACACAGAAGTGCACACAAGTCTTTATGCTGTATTAACGGTAAATGTGTTAATCACAATTACAAAAAATTAACGTGTTAAACTTTTATTTAATTAATCGCATGCATTAATGCATTACCAGTAATTCTGACGGCTCTACTAATAACATTACAGCTGATGATGGCGAAATATTTTTTTGTGGCAACGGTATTCCCTGATGGCAGTGGCCTCTTTCAGCAGGATAATGCACCCTGCCACACTGCACACATTGTTCAGGAA